>NW_027619218.1:0-49205 GCF_964187855.1 Myxine glutinosa
GTGCAGGAAACCACTTTTGCACTTGTATTAGTGTGGAAAAACACTTTTTGCACTTGTGATAGTGTTGAAAAACCACTTTTCACACTTATGTTAGTGTTGAAAAACCACTTTTCGCACTTGTGTTGGTGCAGGGAAACCACTTTTGCACTTGTATTAGTGTGGAAAAACCACTTATCGCACTTGTGTTAGTGTTGAAAAACCACTTTTCGCACTGTGTTAGTGTTGAAAAACCACTTTTCCCACTTGTGTTGGTGCAGGAAACCACTTTTGCACTTGTATTAGTGTGGAAAAAATACTTTTTGCACTTGTGATAGTGTTGAAAAACCACTTTTCGCACTTGTGTTAGTGTTGAAAAACCACTTTTCGCACTTGTGTTGGTGCAGGAAACCACTTTTGCACTTGTGTTAGTGTGGAAAAAACACTTTTTGCACTTGTGATAGTGTTGAAAAACCACTTTTCGCACTTGTGTTAGTGTTGAAAAACCACTTTTCGCACTTGTGTTGGTGCAGGAAACCACTTTTGCACTTGTATTAGTGTGGAAAAAACACTTTTTGCACTTGTGATAGTGTTGAAAAACCGCTTTTCGCACTTGTGTTAGTGTTGAAAAACCACTTTTCGCACTTGTGTTAGTGTTGAAAAACCACTTTTCGCACTTGTGTTGGTGCAGGAAACCACTTTTGCACTTGTATTAGTGTGGAAAAAAACACTTTTTGCACTTGTGATAGTGTTGAAAAACCTCTTTTCGCACTTGTGTTAGTGTTGAAAACCCACTTTTCGCACTTGTGTTGGTGCAGGAAACCACTTTTGGACTTGTATTAGTGTGGGAAAACCACTTTTCGCACTTGTGTTAGTGTTGAAAAACCACTTTTCGCACTTGTGTTAGTGTTGAAAAACCACTTTTCGCACTTGTGTTAGTGTTGAAAAACCACTTTTCGCACTTGTGTTGGTGCAGGAAACCACTTTTGCACTTGTACTAGTGTGGAAAAAAACACTTTTTGCACTTGTGATAGTGTTGAAAAACCACTTTTTGCACTTGTGATAGTGTTGAAAAACCACTTTTTGCACTTGTGTTGGTGTTGAAAAACCACTTTTGCACTTGTATTAGTGTGGAAAAACCACTTTTCGCACTTGTGTTAGTGTTGAAAAACCACTTTTCGCACTTGTGTTATTGTTGAAAAACCACTTTTCGCACTTGTGTTATTGTTGAAAAACCACTTTTCGCACTTGTGTTGGTGTAGGAAACCACTTTTGCAATTGTATTAGTGTTGAAAAAACACTTTTTGCACTTGTGATAGTGTTGAAAAACCACTTTTCGCACTTGTGTTAGTGTTGAAAAACCACTTTTCGCACTTGTGTTGGTGCAGGAAACCACTTTTGCACTTGTATTAGTGTGGAAAAAAACACTTTTTGCACTTGTGATAGTGTTGAAAAACCTCTTTTCGCACTTGTGTTAGTGTTGAAAAACCACTTTTCGCACTTGTGTTGGTGCAGGAAACCACTTTTGCACTTGTATTAGTGTGGAAAAAACACTTTTTGCACTTGTGATAGTGTTGAAAAACCTCTTTTCGCACTTGTGTTAGTGTTGAAAAACCACTTTTCGCACTTGTGTTGGTGCAGGAAACCACTTTTGGACTTGTATTAGTGTGGAAAAACCACTTTTCGCACTTGTGTTAGTGTTGAAAAACCACTTTTCGCACATGTGTTAGTGTTGAAAAACCACTTTTCGCGCTTGTGTTAGTGTTGAAAAACCACTTTTCGCACTTGTGTTGGTGCAGGAAACCACTTTTGCACTTGTATTAGTGTGGAAAAAACACTTTTTGCAATTGTGATAGTGTTGAAAAACCACTTTTTGCACTTGTGTTGGTGTTGAAAAACCACTTTTCGCACTTGTGTTGTTGCAGGAAACCACTTTTGCACTTGTATTAGTGTGGAAAAACCACTTTTCGTACTTGTGTTAGTGTTGAAAAAACCACTTTTCGCACTTGTGTTGGTGCAGGAAACCACTTTTGCACTTGTATTAGTGTGGAAAAAAACACTTTTTGCACTTGTGATAGTGTTGAAAAACCTCTTTTCGCAATTGTGTTAGTGTTGAAAACCCACTTTTCGCACTTGTGTTGGTGCAGGAAACCACTTTTGGACTTGTATTAGTGTGGAAAAACCACTTTTCGCACTTGTGTTAGTGTTGAAAAACCACTTTTCGCACTTGTGTTAGTGTTGAAAAACCACTTTTCGCACTTGTGTTGGTGCAGGAAACCACTTTTGCACTTGTATTAGTGTGGAAAAAACACTTTTTGCACTTGTGATAGTGTTGAAAAACCTCTTTTCGCACTTGTGTTAGTGTTGAAAAACCACTTTTCGCACTTGTGTTGGTGCAGGAAACCACTTTTGCACTTGTATTAGTGTGGAAAAAAACACTTTTTGCACTTGTGATAGTGTTGAAAAACCTCTTTTCGCACTTGTGTTAGTGTTGAAAAACCACTTTTCGCACTTGTGTTGGTGCAGGAAACCACTTTTGGACTTTTATTAGTGTGGAAAAAACCACTTTTCGCACTTGTGTTAGTGTTGAAAAACCACTTTTCGCACTTGTGTTAGTGTTGAAAAACCACTTTTCGCGCTTGTGTTAGTGTTGAAAAACCACTTTTCGCACTTGTGTTGGTGCAGGAAACCACTTTTGCACTTGTATTAGTGTGGAAAAAAACACTTTTTGCAATTGTGATAGTGTTGAAAAACCACTTTTTGCACTTGTGTTGGTGTTGAAAAACCACTTTTCGCACTTGTGTTGTTGCAGGAAACCACTTTTGCACTTGTATTAGTGTGGAAAAACCACTTTTCGCACTTGTGTTAGTGTTGAAAAACCACTTTTCGCACTTGTGTTGGTGCAGGAAACCACTTTTGCACTTGTATTAGTGTGGAAAAAACACTTTTTGCACTTGTGATAGTGTTGAAAAACCTCTTTTCGCACTTGTGTTAGTGTTGAAAACCCACTTTTCGCACTTGTGTTGGTGCAGGAAACCACTTTTGGACTTGTATTAGTGTGGAAAAACCACTTTTCGCACTTGTGTTAGTGTTGAAAAACCACTTTTCGCACTTGTGTTAGTGTTGAAAAACCACTTTTCGCACTTGTGTTAGTGTTGAAAAAAAACCACTTTTCGCACTTGTGTTGGTGCAGGAAACCACTTTTGCACTTGTACTAGTGTGGAAAAAACACTTTTTGCACTTGTGATAGTGTTGAAAAACCACTTTTTGCACTTGTGATAGTGTTGAAAAACCACTTTTTGCACTTGTGTTGGTGTTGAAAAACACTTTTGCACTTGTATTAGTGTGGAAAAACCACTTTTCGCACTTGTGTTAGTGTTGAAAAACCACTTTTCGCACTTGTGTTATTGTTGAAAAACCACTTTTCGCACTTGTGTTATTGTTGAAAAACCACTTTTCGCACTTGTGTTGGTGTAGGAAACCACTTTTGCAATTGTATTAGTGTTGAAAAAACACTTTTTGCACTTGTGATAGTGTTGAAAAACCACTTTTCGCACTTGTGTTAGTGTTGAAAAACCACTTTTCGCACTTGTGTTGGTGCAGGAAACCACTTTTGCACTTGTATTAGTGTGGAAAAAACACTTTTTGCACTTGTGATAGTGTTGAAAAAACCTCTTTTCGCACTTGTGTTAGTGTTGAAAAACCACTTTTCGCACTTGTGTTGGTGCAGGAAACCACTTTTGCACTTGTATTAGTGTGGAAAAAACACTTTTTGCACTTGTGATAGTGTTGAAAAACCTCTTTTCGCACTTGTGTTAGTGTTGAAAAACCACTTTTCGCACTTGTGTTGGTGCAGGAAACCACTTTTGGACTTGTATTAGTGTGGAAAAACCACTTTTCGCACTTGTGTTAGTGTTGAAAAACCACTTTTCGCACTTGTGTTAGTGTTGAAAAACCACTTTTCGCGCTTGTGTTAGTGTTGAAAAACCACTTTTCGCACTTGTGTTGGTGCAGGAAACCACTTTTGGACTTGTATTAGTGTGGAAAAACCACTTTTCGCACTTGTGTTAGTGTTGAAAAACCACTTTTCGCACTTGTGTTAGTGTTGAAAAACCACTTTTCGCACTTGTGTTAGTGTTGAAAAACCACTTTTCGCACTTGTGTTGGTGCAGGAAATCACTTTTGCACTTGTACTAGTGTGGAAAAAACACTTTTTGCACTTGTGATAGTGTGGAAAAACCACTTTTCGCACTTGTGTTAGTGTTGAAAAACCACTTTTCGCACTTGTGTTATTGTTGAAAAACCACTTTTCGCACTTGTGTTATTGTTGAAAAACCACTTTTCGCACTTGTGTTGGTGTAGGAAACCACTTTTGCAATTGTATTAGTGTTGAAAAAACACTTTTTGCACTTGTGATAGTGTTGAAAAACCACTTTTCGCACTTGTGTTAGTGTTGAAAAACCACTTTTCGCACTTGTGTTGGTGCAGGAAACCACTTTTGCACTTGTATTAGTGTGGAAAAAACACTTTTTGCACTTGTGATAGTGTTGAAAAACCTCTTTTCGCACTTGTGTTAGTGTTGAAAAACCATTTTCGCACTTGTGTTAGTGTTGAAAAACCACTTTTCGCACTTGTGTTGGTGCAGGAAACCACTTTTGCACTTGTATTAGTGTGGAAAAAACACTTTTTGCACTTGTGATAGTGTTGAAAAACCTCTTTTCGCACTTGTGTTAGTGTTGAAAAACCACTTTTCGCACTTGTGTTGGTGCAGGAAACCACTTTTGCACTTGTATTAGTGTGGAAAAACCACTTTTCGCACATGTGTTAGTGTTGAAAAACCACTTTTCGCACTTGTGTGGGTGCAGGAAACCACTTTTGCACTTGTATTAGTGTGGAAAAAACACTTTTTGCACTTGTGATAGTGATGAAAAACCACCTTTTGCACTTGTGTTGGTGTTGAAAAACCACTTTTCGCACTTGTGTTGGTGCAGGAAACCACTTTTGCACTTGTATTAGTGTGGAAAAACCACTTTTCGTACTTGTGTTAGTGTTGAAAAACAACTTTTCGCACTTGTGTTAGTGTTGAAAAACCACTTTTCGCACTTGTGTTGGTGCAGGAAACCACTTTTGCACTTGTATTAGTGTGGAAAAAACTCTTTTTGCACTTGTGATAGTGTTGAAAAACCACTTTTCGCACTTGTGTTAGTGTTGAAAAACCACTTTTCGCACTTGTGTTGGTGCAGGAAACCACTTTTGCACTTGTGTTAGTGTGGAAAAAAACACTTTTTGCACTTGTGATAGTGTTGAAAAACCACTTTTCGCACTTGTGTTAGTGTTGAAAAACCACTTTTCGCACTTGTGTTAGTGTTGAAAAACCACTTTTCGCACTTGTGTTGGTGCAGGAAACCACTTTTGCACTTGTATTAGTGTGGAAAAAACACTTTTTGCACTTGTGATAGTGTTGAAAAACCACTTTTCGCACTTGTGTTACTGTTGAAAAACCACTTTTCGCACTTGTGTTGGTGCAGGAAACCACTTTTGCACTTGTGTTAGTGTGGAAAAAACACTTTTTGCACTTGTGATAGTGTTGAAAAACCACTTTTCGCACTTGTGTTAGTGTTGAAAAACCACTTTTCGCACTTGTGTTAGTGTTAGAAAACCTCTTTTCGCACTTGTGTTGGTGCAGGAAACCACTTTTGCACTTGTATTAGTGTGGAAAAAACACTTTTTGCACTTGTGATAGTGTTGAAAAACCACTTTTCGCACTTGCGTTAGTGTTGAAAAACTACTTTTCGCACTTGTGTTAGTGTTGAAAAACCACTTTTCGCACTTGTGTTGGTGCAGGAAACCACTTTTGCACTTGTGTTAGTGTGGAAAAAACACTTTTTGCACTTGTGATAGTGTTGTGAAAAGTGAAAGTGAAAAACCACGTTTCGCACTTGTGTTAGTGTTGAAAAACCACTTTTCGCACTTGTGTTGGTGCAGGAAACCACTTTTGCACTTGTATTAGTATGGAAAAAACACTTTTTGCACTTGTGATAGTGTTGAAAAACCACTTTTCGCACTTGTGTTAGTGTTGAAAAACCACTTTTCACACTTGTGTTAGTGTTGAAAAAACACTTTTCGCACTTGTGTTGGTGCAGGAAACCACTTTTGCACTTGTATTAGTGTGGAAAACCCACTTTTCGCACTTGTGTTAGTGTTGAAAAACCACTTTTCGCACTTGTGTTGGTGCAGGAAACCACTTTTGCACTTGTATTAGTGTGGAAAAACACTTTTTGCACTTGTGATAGTGTTGAAAAACCACTTTTCACACTTATGTTAGTGTTGAAAAACCACTTTTCGCACTTGTGTTGGTGCAGGAAACCACTTTTGCACTTGTATTAGTGTGGAAAAACCACTTATCGCACTTGTGTTAGTGTTGAAAAACCACTTTTCGCACTGTGTTAGTGTTGAAAAACCACTTTTCCCACTTGTGTTGGTGCAGGAAACCACTTTTGCACTTGTATTAGTGTGGAAAAAATACTTTTTGCACTTGTGATAGTGTTGAAAAACCACTTTTCGCACTTGTGTTAGTGTTGAAAAACCACTTTTCGCACTTGTGTTGGTGCAGGAAACCACTTTTGCACTTGTGTTAGTGTGGAAAAAACACTTTTTGCACTTGTGATAGTGTTGAAAAACCACTTTTCGCACTTGTGTTAGTGTTGAAAAACCACTTTTCGCACTTGTGTTGGTGCAGGAAACCACTTTTGCACTTGTATTAGTGTGGAAAAACACTTTTTGCACTTGTGATAGTGTTGAAAAACCGCTTTTCGCACTTGTGTTAGTGTTGAAAAACCACTTTTCGCACTTGTGTTAGTGTTGAAAAACCACTTTTCGCACTTGTGTTGGTGCAGGAAACCACTTTTGCACTTGTATTAGTGTGGAAAAAACACTTTTTGCACTTGTGATAGTGTTGAAAAACCTCTTTTCGCACTTGTGTTAGTGTTGAAAACCCACTTTTCGCACTTGTGTTGGTGCAGGAAACCACTTTTGGACTTGTATTAGTGTGGGAAAACCACTTTTCGCACTTGTGTTAGTGTTGAAAAACCACTTTTCGCACTTGTGTTAGTGTTGAAAAACCACTTTTCGCACTTGTGTTAGTGTTGAAAAACCACTTTTCGCACTTGTGTTGGTGCAGGAAACCACTTTTGCACTTGTACTAGTGTGGAAAAAACACTTTTTGCACTTGTGATAGTGTTGAAAAACCACTTTTTGCACTTGTGATAGTGTTGAAAAACCACTTTTTGCACTTGTGTTGGTGTTGAAAAACCACTTTCGCACTTGTATTAGTGTGGAAAAACCACTTTTCGCACTTGTGTTAGTGTTGAAAAACCACTTTTCGCACTTGTGTTATTGTTGAAAAACCACTTTTCACACTTGTGTTATTGTTGAAAAACCACTTTTCGCACTTGTGTTGGTGTAGGAAACCACTTTTGCAATTGTATTAGTGTTGAAAAAACACTTTTTGCACTTGTGATAGTGTTGAAAAACCACTTTTCGCACTTGTGTTAGTGTTGAAAAACCACTTTTCGCACTTGTGTTGGTGCAGGAAACCACTTTTGCACTTGTATTAGTGTGGAAAAAACACTTTTTGCACTTGTGATAGTGTTGAAAAACCTCTTTTCGCACTTGTGTTAGTGTTGAAAAACCACTTTTCGCACTTGTGTTGGTGCAGGAAACCACTTTTGCACTTGTATTAGTGTGGAAAAAACACTTTTTGCACTTGTGATAGTGTTGAAAAACCTCTTTTCGCACTTGTGTTAGTGTTGAAAAACCACTTTTCGCACTTGTGTTGGTGCAGGAAACCACTTTTGGACTTGTATTAGTGTGGAAAAACCACTTTTCGCACTTGTGTTAGTGTTGAAAAACCACTTTTCGCACATGTGTTAGTGTTGAAAAACCACTTTTCGCGCTTGTGTTAGTGTTGAAAAACCACTTTTCGCACTTGTGTTGGTGCAGGAAACCACTTTTGCACTTGTATTAGTGTGGAAAAAACACTTTTTGCAATTGTGATAGTGTTGAAAAACCACTTTTTGCACTTGTGTTGGTGTTGAAAAACCACTTTTCGCACTTGTGTTGTTGCAGGAAACCACTTTTGCACTTGTATTAGTGTGGAAAAACCACTTTTCGCACTTGTGTTAGTGTTGAAAAACCACTTTTCGCACTTGTGTTGGTGCAGGAAACCACTTTTGCACTTGTATTAGTGTGGAAAAAACACTTTTTGCACTTGTGATAGTGTCGAAAAACCTCTTTTCGCACTTGTGTTAGTGTTGAAAACCCACTTTTCGCACTTGTGTTGGTGCAGGAAACCACTTTTGGACTTGTATTAGTGTGGAAAAACCACTTTTCGCACTTGTGTTAGTGTTGAAAAACCACTTTTCGCACTTGTGTTAGTGTTGAAAAACCACTTTTCGCACTTGTGTTAGTGTTGAAAAACCACTTTTCGCACTTGTGTTGGTGCAGGAAACCACTTTTGCACTTGTACTAGTGTGGAAAAAACACTTTTTGCACTTGTGATAGTGTTGAAAAACCACTTTTTGCACTTGTGATAGTGTTGAAAAACCACTTTTTGCACTTGTGTTGGTGTTGAAAAACCACTTTTGCACTTGTATTAGTGTGGAAAAACCACTTTTCGCACTTGTGTTAGTGTTGAAAAACCACTTTTCGCACTTGTGTTATTGTTGAAAAACCACTTTTCGCACTTGTGTTATTGTTGAAAAACCACTTTTCGCACTTGTGTTGGTGTAGGAAACCACTTTTGCAATTGTATTAGTGTTGAAAAAACACTTTTTGCACTTGTGATAGTGTTGAAAAACCACTTTTCGCACTTGTGTTAGTGTTGAAAAACCACTTTTCGCACTTGTGTTGGTGCAGGAAACCACTTTTGCACTTGTATTAGTGTGGAAAAAACACTTTTTGCACTTGTGATAGTGTTGAAAAACCTCTTTTCGCACTTGTGTTAGTGTTGAAAAACCACTTTTCGCACTTGTGTTGGTGCAGGAAACCACTTTTGCACTTGTATTAGTGTGGAAAAAACACTTTTTGCACTTGTGATAGTGTTGAAAAACCTCTTTTCGCACTTGTGTTAGTGTTGAAAAACCACTTTTCGCACTTGTGTTGGTGCAGGAAACCACTTTTGGACTTGTATTAGTGTGGAAAAACCACTTTTCGCACTTGTGTTAGTGTTGAAAAACCACTTTTCGCACTTGTGTTAGTGTTGAAAAACCACTTTTCGCGCTTGTGTTAGTGTTGAAAAACCACTTTTCGCACTTGTGTTGGTGCAGGAAACCACTTTTGGACTTGTATTAGTGTGGAAAAACCACTTTTCGCACTTGTGTTAGTGTTGAAAAACCACTTTTCGCACTTGTGTTAGTGTTGAAAAACCACTTTTCGCACTTGTGTTAGTGTTGAAAAACCACTTTTCGCACTTGTGTTGGTGCAGGAAATCACTTTTGCACTTGTACTAGTGTGGAAAAAACACTTTTTGCACTTGTGATAGTGTTGAAAAAACACTTTTTGCACTTGTGATAGTGTTGAAAAACCACTTTTTGCACTTGTGTTGGTGTTGAAAAACCACTTTTGCACTTGTATTAGTGTGGAAAAACCACTTTTCGCACTTGTGTTAGTGTTGAAAAACCACTTTTCGCACTTGTGTTATTGTTGAAAAACCACTTTTCGCACTTGTGTTATTGTTGAAAAACCACTTTTCGCACTTGTGTTGGTGTAGGAAACCACTTTTGCAATTGTATTAGTGTTGAAAAAACACTTTTTGCACTTGTGATAGTGTTGAAAAACCACTTTTCGCACTTGTGTTAGGGTTGAAAAACCACTTTTCGCACTTGTGTTGGTGCAGGAAACCACTTTTGCACTTGTATTAGTGTGGAAAAAACACTTTTTGCACTTGTGATAGTGTTGAAAAACCTCTTTTCGCACTTGTGTTAGTGTTGAAAAACCACTTTTCGCACTTGTGTTGGTGCAGGAAACCACTTTTGCACTTGTATTAGTGTGGAAAAAACACTTTTTGCACTTGTGATAGTGTTGAAAAACCTCTTTTCGCACTTGTGTTAGTGTTGAAAAACCACTTTTCGCACTTGTGTTGGTGCAGGAAACCACTTTTGGACTTGTATTAGTGTGGAAAAACCACTTTTCGCACTTGTGTTAGTGTTGAAAAACCACTTTTCGCACTTGTGTTAGTGTTGAAAAACCACTTTTCGCGCTTGTGTTAGTGTTGAAAAACCACTTTTCGCACTTGTGTTGGTGCAGGAAACCACTTTTGCACTTGTATTAGTGTGGAAAAAACACTTTTTGCAATTGTGATAGTGTTGAAAAACCACTTTTTGCACTTGTGTTGGTGTTGAAAAACCACTTTTCGCACTTGTGTTATTGTTGAAAAACCATTTTCGCACTTGTGTTGGTGTTGAAAAACCACTTTTCGCACTTGTGTTGGTGCAGGAAACCACTTTTGCACTTGTATTAGTGTGGAAAAACCACTTTTCGCACTTGTGTTAGTGTTGAAAAACCACTTTTCGCACTTGTGTGGGTGCAGGAAACCACTTTTGCACTTGTATTAGTGTGGAAAAAACACTTTTTGCACTTGTGATAGTGATGAAAAACCACTTTTTGCACTTGTGTTGGTGTTGAAAAACCACTTTTCGCACTTGTGTTGGTGCAGGAAACCACTTTTGCACTTGTATTAGTGTGGAAAAACCACTTTTCGCACTTGTGTTAGTGTTGAAAAACAACTTTTCGCACTTGTGTTAGTATTGAAAAACCACTTTTCGCACTTGTGTTGGTGCAGGAAACCACTTTTGCACTTGTATTAGTGTGGAAAAAACTCTTTTTGCACTTGTGATAGTGTTGAAAAACCACTTTTCGCACTTGTGTTAGTGTTGAAAAACCACTTTTCGCACTTGTGTTGGTGCAGGAAACCACTTTTGCACTTGTATTAGTGTGGAAAAAACACTTTTTGCACTTGTGATAGTGTTGAAAAACCACTTTTCGCACTTGTGTTAGTGTTGAAAAACCACTTTTCGCACTTGTGTTGGTGCAGGAAACCACTTTTGCACTTGTGTTGGTGCAGGAAACCACTTTTGCACTTGTATTAGTGTGGAAAAACCACTTTTCGCACTTGTGTTAGTGTTGAAAAACAACTTTTCGCACTTGTGTTAGTGTTGAAAAACCACTTTTCGCACTTGTGTTGGTGCAGGAAACCACTTTTGCACTTGTATTAGTGTGGAAAAAACCACTTTTCGCACTTGTGTCAGTGTTGAAAAACCACTTTTCGCACTGTGTTAGTGTTGAAAAACCACTTTTCCCACTTGTGTTGGTGCAGGAAACCACTTTTGCACTTGTATTAGTGTGGAAAAAACACTTTTTGCACTTGTGATAGTGTTGAAAAACCACTTTTCGCACTTGTGTTAGTGTTGAAAAACCACTTTTCGCACTTGTGTTGGTGCAGGAAACCACTTTTGCACTTGTGTTAGTGTGGAAAAAACACTTTTTGCACTTGTGATAGTGTTGAAAAACCACTTTTCGCACTTGTGTTAGTGTTGAAAAACCACTTTTCGCACTTGTGTTGGTGCAGGAAACCACTTTTGCACTTGTATTAGTGTGGAAAAACACTTTTTGCACTTGTGATAGTGTTGAAAAACCGCTTTTCGCACTTGTGTTAGTGTTGAAAAACCACTTTACGCACTTGTGTTAGTGTTGAAAAACCACTTTTCGCACTTGTGTTGGTGCAGGAAACCACTTTTGCACTTGTATTAGTGTGGAAAAAACACTTTTTGCACTTGTGATAGTGTTGAAAAACCTCTTTTCGCACTTGTGTTAGTGTTGAAAACCCACTTTTCGCACTTGTGTTGGTGCAGGAAACCACTTTTGGACTTGTATTAGTGTGGAAAAACCACTTTTCGCACTTGTGTTAGTGTTGAAAAACCACTTTTCGCACTTGTGTTAGTGTTGAAAAACCACTTTTCGCACTTGTGTTAGTGTTGAAAAACCACTTTTCGCACTTGTGTTGGTGCAGGAAACCACTTTTGCACTTGTACTAGTGTGGAAAAAACACTTTTTGCACTTGTGATAGTGTTGAAAAACCACTTTTTGCACTTGTGATAGTGTTGAAAAACCACTTTTTGCACTTGTGTTGGTGTTGAAAAACCACTTTTGCACTTGTATTAGTGTGGAAAAACCACTTTTCGCACTTGTGTTAGTGTTGAAAAACCACTTTTCGCACTTGTGTTATTGTTGAAAAACCACTTTTCGCACTTGTGTTATTGTTGAAAAACCACTTTTCGCACTTGTGTTGGTGTAGGAAACCACTTTTGCAATTGTATTAGTGTTGAAAAAACACTTTTTGCACTTGTGATAGTGTTGAAAAACCACTTTTCGCACTTGTGTTAGTGTTGAAAAACCACTTTTCGCACTTGTGTTGGTGCAGGAAACCACTTTTGCACTTGTATTAGTGTGGAAAAAACACTTTTTGCACTTGTGATAGTGTTGAAAAACCACTTTTCGCACTTGTGTTAGTGTTGAAAAACCACTTTTCGCACTTGTGTTATTGTTGAAAAACCACTTTTCGCACTTGTGTTGGTGCAGGAAACCACTTTTGCACTTGTATTAGTATTGAAAAAACACTTTTTGCACTTGTGATAGTGTTGAAAAACCACTTTTCGCACTTGTGTTAGTGTTGAAAAACCATTTTCGCACTTGTGTTAGTGTTGAAAAACCACTTTTCGCACTTGTGTTAGTGTTGAAAAACCACTTTTCGCACTTGTGTTAGTGTTGAAAAACCACTTTTCGCGCTTGTGTTAGTGTTGAAAAACCACTTTTCGCACTTGTGTTGGTGCAGGAAACCACTTTTGCACTTGTATTAGTGTGGAAAAAACACTTTTTGCAATTGTGATAGTGTTGAAAAACCACTTTTCGCACTTGTGTTAGTGTTGAAAAACCACTTCTTGCACTTGTGTGGGTGCAGGAAACCACTTTTGCACTTGTATTAGTGTGGAAAAAACACTTTTTGCACTTGTGATAGTGATGAAAAACCACTTTTTGCACTTGTGTTGGTGTTGAAAAACCACTTTTCGCACTTGTGTTGGTGCAGGAAACCACTTTTGCACTTGTATTAGTGTGGAAAAACCACTTTTCGCACTTGTGTTAGTGTTGAAAAACAACTTTTCGCACTTGTGTTAGTGTTGAAAAACCACTTTTCGCACTTGTGTTAGTGTTAGAAAACCACTTTTCGCACTTGTGTTGGTGCAGGAAACCACTTTTGCACTTGTATTAGTGTGGAAAAAACACTTTTTGCACTTGTGATAGTGTTGAAAAACCACTTTTCGCACTTGTGTTAGTGTTGAAAAACCACTTTTCGCACTTGTGTTAGTGTTGAAAAACCACTTTTCGCAATTGTGTTGGTGCAGGAAACCACTTTTACACTTGTATTAGTGAAAAAAACACTTTTTGCACTTGTGATAGTGTTGAAAAACCACTTTTTGCACTTGTGTTGGTGTTGAAAAACCACTTTTTGCACTTGTGTTGGTGCAGGAAACCACTTTTGCACTTGTATTAGTGTGGAAAAACCACTTTTTGCACTTGTGTTAGTGTTGAAAAACCACTTTTCGCACTTGTGTTAGTGTTGAAAAACCACTTTTCCCACTTGTGTTGGTGCAGGAAACCACTTTTGCACTTGTATTAGTGTGGAAAAAACACTTTTTGCACTTGTGATAGTGTTGAAAAACCACTTTTCGCACTTGTGTTAGTGTTGAAAAACCACTTTTCGCACGTGTGTTGGTGCAGGAAACCACTTTTGCACTTGTGTTAGTGTGGAAAAAACACTTTTTGCACTTGTGATAGTGTTGAAAAACCACTTTTCGCACTTGTGTTAGTGTTTAAAAACCACTTTTCGCACTTGTGTTGGTGCAGGAAACCACTTTTGCACTTGTATTAGTGTGGAAAAAACACTTTTTGCACTTGTGATAGTGTTGAAAAACCACTTTTCGCACTTGTGTTAGTGTTGAAAAACCACTTTTCGCACTTGTGTTGGTGCAGGAAACCACTTTTGCACTTGTATTAGTGTGGAAAAACCACTTTTCGCACTTGTGGTAGTGTTGAAAAACCACTTTTCGCACTTGTGTTAGTGTTGAAAAACCACTTTTCGCACTTGTGTTAGTGTTGAAAAACCACTTTTCGCACTTGTGTTGGTGCAGGAAACCACTTTTACACTTGTATTAGTGTGGAAAAACCACTTTTCGCACTTGTGTTAGTGTTGAAAAACCACTTTTTGCCCTTGTGTTAGTGTTGAAAAACCACTTTTCGCACTTGTGTTAGTGTTGAAAAACCACTTTTCGCAATTGTGTCATTGTTGAAAAACCACTTTTCGCACTTGTGTTAGTGTTGAAAAACCACTTTTCGCACTTGTGTTAGTGTTGAAAAACCACTTTTTGCACTTGTGTTGGTGCAGGAAACCACTTTTGCACTTGTATTAGTGTGGAAAAAACACTTTTCGCACTTGTGTTAGTGTTGAAAAACACTTTTTGCACTTGTGTTAGTGTTGAAAACCCACTTTTCGCACTTGTGTTGGTGCAGGAAACCACTTTTGCACTTGTATTAGTGTGGAAAAACCACTTTTCGCACTTGTGTTAGTGTTGAAAAACCACTTTTCGCACTTGTGTTGGTGCAGGAAACCACTTTTGCACTTGTATTAGTGTGGAAAAAACACTTTTCGCACTTGTGTTAGTGTTGAAAAACACTTTTTGCACTTGTGTTAGTGTTGAAAACCCACTTTTCGCACTTGTGTTGGTGCAGGAAACCACTTTTGCACTTGTATTAGTGTGGAAAAACCACTTTTCGCACTTGTGTTAGTGTTGAAAACCCACTTTTCGCACTTGTGTTGGTGCAGGAAACCACTTTTGCACTTGTATTAGTGTGGAAAAACCACTTTTCGCACTTGTGTTAGTGTTGAAAAACCACTTTTCGCACTTGTGTTGGTGCAGGAAACCAATTTTGCACTTGTATTAGTGTGGAAAAACCACTTTTCGCACTTGTGTTAGTGTTGAAAAACCACTTTTCGCACTTGTGTTGTTGCAGGAAACCACTTTTGCACTTGTATTAGTGTTGAAAAACCACTTTTCGCACTTGTGTTAGTGTTGAAAAACCATTTTCGCACTTGTGTTAGTGTTGAAAAACCACTTTTCGCACTTGTGTTAGTGTTGAAAAACCACTTTTCGCACTTGTGTTAGTGTTGAAAAACCACTTTTCGCGCTTGTGTTAGTGTTGAAAAACCACTTTTCGCACTTGTGTTGGTGCAGGAAACCACTTTTGCACTTGTATTAGTGTGGAAAAAACACTTTTTGCAATTGTGATAGTGTTGAAAAACCACTTTTCGCACTTGTGTTAGTGTTGAAAAACCACTTCTTGCACTTGTGTGGGTGCAGGAAACCACTTTTGCACTTGTATTAGTGTGGAAAAAACACTTTTTGCACTTGTGATAGTGATGAAAAACCACTTTTTGCACTTGTGTTGGTGTTGAAAAACCACTTTTCGCACTTGTGTTGGTGCAGGAAACCACTTTTGCACTTGTATTAGTGTGGAAAAACCACTTTTCGCACTTGGGTTAGTGTTGAAAAACAACTTTTCGCACTTGTGTTAGTGTTGAAAAACCACTTTTCGCACTTGTGTTAGTGTTAGAAAACCACTTTTCGCACTTGTGTTGGTGCAGGAAACCACTTTTGCACTTGTATTAGTGTGGAAAAAACACTTTTTGCACTTGTGATAGTGTTGAAAAACCACTTTTCGCACTTGTGTTAGTGTTGAAAAACCACTTTTCGCACTTGTGTTAGTGTTGAAAAACCACTTTTCGCAATTGTGTTGGTGCAGGAAACCACTTTTGCACTTGTATTAGTGAAAAAAACACTTTTTGCACTTGTGATAGTGTTGAAAAACCACTTTTTGCACTTGTGTTGGTGTTGAAAAACCACTTTTTGCACTTGTGTTGGTGCAGGAAACCACTTTTGCACTTGTATTAGTGTGGAAAAACCACTTTTTGCACTTGTGTTAGTGTTGAAAAACCACTTTTCGCACTTGTGTTAGTGTTGAAAAACCACTTTTCCCACTTGTGTTGGTGCAGGAAACCACTTTTGCACTTGTATTAGTGTGGAAAAAACACTTTTTGCACTTGTGATAGTGTTGAAAAACCACTTTTCGCACTTGTGTTAGTGTTGAAAAACCACTTTTCGCACGTGTGTTGGTGCAGGAAACCACTTTTGCACTTGTGTTAGTGTGGAAAAAACACTTTTTGCACTTGTGATAGTGTTGAAAAACCACTTTTCGCACTTGTGTTAGTGTTTAAAAACCACTTTTCGCACTTGTGTTGGTGCAGGAAACCACTTTTGCACTTGTATTAGTGTGGAAAAAACACTTTTTGCACTTGTGATAGTGTTGAAAAACCACTTTTCGCACTTGTGTTAGTGTTGAAAAACCACTTTTCGCACTTGTGTTGGTGCAGGAAACCACTTTTGCACTTGTATTAGTGTGGAAAAACCACTTTTCGCACTTGTGTTAGTGTTGAAAAACCACTTTTCGCACTTGTGTTAGTGTTGAAAAACCACTTTTCGCACTTGTGTTAGTGTTGAAAAACCACTTTTCGCACTTGTGTTGGTGCAGGAAACCACTTTTACACTTGTATTAGTGTGGAAAAACCACTTTTCGCACTTGTGTTAGTGTTGAAAAACCACTTTTTGCACTTGTGTTAGTGTTGAAAAACCACTTTTCGCACTTGTGTTAGTGTTGAAAAACCACTTTTCGCAATTGTGTCATTGTTGAAAAACCACTTTTCGCACTTGTGTTAGTGTTGAAAAACCACTTTTCGCACTTGTGTTAGTGTTGAAAAACCACTTTTTGCACTTGTGTTGGTGCAGGAAACCACTTTTGCACTTGTATTAGTGTGGAAAAAACACTTTTCGCACTTGTGTTAGTGTTGAAAAACACTTTTTGCACTTGTGTAAGTGTTGAAAAACCACTTTTCGCACTTGTGTTGGTGCAGGAAACCACTTTTGCACTTGTATTAGTGTGGAAAAACCACTTTTCGCACTTGTGTTAGTGTTGAAAAACCACTTTTCGCACTTGTGTTGTTGCAGGAAACCACTTTTGCACTTGTATTAGTGTGGAAAAACCACTTTTCGCACTTGCGTTAGTGTTGAAAAACCACTTTTCACACTTGTGTTATTGTTGAAAAACCACTTTTCGCACTTGTGTTGGTGCAGGAAACCACTTTTGCACTTGTATTAGTGTTGAAAAAACACTTTTTGCACTTGTGGTAGTGTTGAAAAACCACTTTTCGCACTTGTGTTAGTGTTGAAAAACCATTTTCGCACTTGTGTTAGTGTTGAAAAACCACTTTTCGCACTTGTGTTGGTGCAGGAAACACCTTTTGCACTTGTATTAGTGTGGAAAAAACACTTTTTGCACTTTTGATAGTGTTGAAAAACCACTTTTTGCCCTTGTGTTAGTGTTGAAAAACCACTTTTCGCACTTGTGTTAGTGTTGAAAAACCACTTTTCGCAATTGTGTCATTGTTGAAAAACCACTTTTCGCACTTGTGTTAGTGTTGAAAAACCACTTTTCGCACTTGTGTTAGTGTTGAAAAACCACTTTTTGCACTTGTGTTGGTGCAGGAAACCACTTTTGCACTTGTATTAGTGTGGAAAAAACACTTTTCGCACTTGTGTTAGTGTTGAAAAACACTTTTTGCACTTGTGTTAGTGTTGAAAACCCACTTTTCGCACTTGTGTTGGTGCAGGAAACCACTTTTGCACTTGTATTAGTGTGGAAAAACCACTTTTCGCACTTGTGTTAGTGTTGAAAAACCACTTTTCGCACTTGTGTTGGTGCAGGAAACCACTTTTGCACTTGTATTAGTGTGGAAAAAACACTTTTCGCACTTGTGTTAGTGTTGAAAAACACTTTTTGCACTTGTGTTAGTGTTGAAAACCCACTTTTCGCACTTGTGTTGGTGCAGGAAACCACTTTTGCACTTGTATTAGTGTGGAAAAACCACTTTTCGCACTTGTGTTAGTGTTGAAAACCCACTTTTCGCACTTGTGTTGGTGCAGGAAACCACTTTTGCACTTGTATTAGTGTGGAAAAACCACTTTTCGCACTTGTGTTAGTGTTGAAAAACCACTTTTCGCACTTGTGTTGGTGCAGGAAACCAATTTTGCACTTGTATTAGTGTGGAAAAACCACTTTTCGCACTTGTGTTAGTGTTGAAAAACCACTTTTCGCACTTGTGTTGTTGCAGGAAACCACTTTTGCACTTGTATTAGTGTTGAAAAACCACTTTTCGCACTTGTGTTAGTGTTGAAAAACCATTTTCGCACTTGTGTTAGTGTTGAAAAACCACTTTTCGCACTTGTGTTAGTGTTGAAAAACCACTTTTCGCACTTGTGTTAGTGTTGAAAAACCACTTTTCGCGCTTGTGTTAGTGTTGAAAAACCACTTTTCGCACTTGTGTTGGTGCAGGAAACCACTTTTGCACTTGTATTAGTGTGGAAAAAACACTTTTTGCAATTGTGATAGTGTTGAAAAACCACTTTTCGCACTTGTGTTAGTGTTGAAAAACCACTTCTTGCACTTGTGTGGGTGCAGGAAACCACTTTTGCACTTGTATTAGTGTGGAAAAAACACTTTTTGCACTTGTGATAGTGATGAAAAACCACTTTTTGCACTTGTGTTGGTGTTGAAAAACCACTTTTCGCACTTGTGTTGGTGCAGGAAACCACTTTTGCACTTGTATTAGTGTGGAAAAACCACTTTTCGCACTTGGGTTAGTGTTGAAAAACAACTTTTCGCACTTGTGTTAGTGTTGAAAAACCACTTTTCGCACTTGTGTTAGTGTTAGAAAACCACTTTTCGCACTTGTGTTGGTGCAGGAAACCACTTTTGCACTTGTATTAGTGTGGAAAAAACACTTTTTGCACTTGTGATAGTGTTGAAAAACCACTTTTCGCACTTGTGTTAGTGTTGAAAAACCACTTTTCGCACTTGTGTTAGTGTTGAAAAACCACTTTTCGCAATTGTGTTGGTGCAGGAAACCACTTTTGCACTTGTATTAGTGAAAAAAACACTTTTTGCACTTGTGATAGTGTTGAAAAACCACTTTTTGCACTTGTGTTGGTGTTGAAAAACCACTTTTTGCACTTGTGTTGGTGCAGGAAACCACTTTTGCACTTGTATTAGTGTGGAAAAACCACTTTTTGCACTTGTGTTAGTGTTGAAAAACCACTTTTCGCACTTGTGTTAGTGTTGAAAAACCACTTTTCCCACTTGTGTTGGTGCAGGAAACCACTTTTGCACTTGTATTAGTGTGGAAAAAACACTTTTTGCACTTGTGATAGTGTTGAAAAACCACTTTTCGCACTTGTGTTAGTGTTGAAAAACCACTTTTCGCACGTGTGTTGGTGCAGGAAACCACTTTTGCACTTGTGTTAGTGTGGAAAAAACACTTTTTGCACTTGTGATAGTGTTGAAAAACCACTTTTCGCACTTGTGTTAGTGTTTAAAAACCACTTTTCGCACTTGTGTTGGTGCAGGAAACCACTTTTGCACTTGTATTAGTGTGGAAAAAACACTTTTTGCACTTGTGATAGTGTTGAAAAACCACTTTTCGCACTTGTGTTAGTGTTGAAAAACCACTTTTCGCACTTGTGTTGGTGCAGGAAACCACTTTTGCACTTGTATTAGTGTGGAAAAACCACTTTTCGCACTTGTGTTAGTGTTGAAAAACCACTTTTCGCACTTGTGTTAGTGTTGAAAAACCACTTTTCGCACTTGTGTTAGTGTTGAAAAACCACTTTTCGCACTTGTGTTGGTGCAGGAAACCACTTTTACACTTGTATTAGTGTGGAAAAACCACTTTTCGCACTTGTGTTAGTGTTGAAAAACCACTTTTTGCACTTGTGTTAGTGTTGAAAAACCACTTTTCGCACTTGTGTTAGTGTTGAAAAACCACTTTTCGCAATTGTGTCATTGTTGAAAAACCACTTTTCGCACTTGTGTTAGTGTTGAAAAACCACTTTTCGCACTTGTGTTAGTGTTGAAAAACCACTTTTTGCACTTGTGTTGGTGCAGGAAACCACTTTTGCACTTGTATTAGTGTGGAAAAAACACTTTTCGCACTTGTGTTAGTGTTGAAAAACACTTTTTGCACTTGTGTAAGTGTTGAAAAACCACTTTTCGCACTTGTGTTGGTGCAGGAAACCACTTTTGCACTTGTATTAGTGTGGAAAAACCACTTTTCGCACTTGTGTTAGTGTTGAAAAACCACTTTTCGCACTTGTGTTGTTGCAGGAAACCACTTTTGCACTTGTATTAGTGTGGAAAAACCACTTTTCGCACTTGCGTTAGTGTTGAAAAACCACTTTTCACACTTGTGTTATTGTTGAAAAACCACTTTTCGCACTTGTGTTGGTGCAGGAAACCACTTTTGCACTTGTATTAGTGTTGAAAAAACACTTTTTGCACTTGTGGTAGTGTTGAAAAACCACTTTTCGCACTTGTGTTAGTGTTGAAAAACCATTTTCGCACTTGTGTTAGTGTTGAAAAACCACTTTTCGCACTTGTGTTGGTGCAGGAAACACCTTTTGCACTTGTATTAGTGTGGAAAAAACACTTTTTGCACTTGTGATAGTGTTGAAAAACCTCTTTTCGCACTTGTGTTAGTGTTGAAAAACCACTTTTCGCACTTGTGTTGGTGCAGGAAACCACTTTTGCACTTGTATTAGTGTGGAAAAAACCACTTTTCGCACTTGCGTTAGTGTTGAAAAACCACTTTTCGCACTTGTGTGGGTGCAGGAAACCACTTTTGCACTTGTATTAGTGTGGAAAAAACACTTTTTGCACTTGTGATAGTGATGAAAAACCACTTTTCGCACTTGTGTTGGTGTTGAAAAACCACTTTTCGCACTTGTGTTGGTGCAGGAAACCACTTTTGCACTTGTATTAGTGTGGAAAAACCACTTTTCGCACTTGTGTTAGTGTTGAAAAACAACTTTTCGCACTTGTGTTAGTGTTGAAAAACCACTTTTCGCACTTGTGTTGGTGCAGGAAACCACTTTTGCACTTGTATTAGTGTGGAAAAAACTCTTTTTGCACTTGTGATAGTGTTGAAAAACCACTTTTCGCACTTGTGTTAGTGTTGAAAAACCACTTTTCGCACTTGTGTTGGTGCAGGAAACCACTTTTGCACTTGTGTTAGTGTGGAAAAAACACTTTTTGCACTTGTGATAGTGTTGAAAAACCACTTTTCGCACTTGTGTTAGTGTTGAAAAACCACTTTTCGCACTTGTGTTAGTGTTGAAAACCACTTTTCGCACTTGTGTTGGTGCAGGAAACCACTTTTGCACTTGTATTAGTGTGGAAAAAACACTTTTTGCACTTGTGATAGTGTTGAAAAACCACTTTTCGCACTTGTGTGGGTGCAGGAAACCACTTTTGCACTTGTGTTGGTGCAGGAACCCACTTTTGCACTTGTGTTAGTGTGGAAAAACCACTTTTCGCACTTGTGTTAGTGTTGAAAAACCACTTTTCGCACTTGTGTTAGTGTTGAAAAAACACTTTTCGCACTTGTGTTAGTGTTGAAAAACCACTTTTCGCACTTGTGTTAGTGTTGAAAAACCACTTTTTGCACTTGTGTTGGTGCAGGAAACCGCTTTTGCACTTGTATTAGTGTGGAAAAAACACTTTTCGCACTTGTGTTAGTGTTGAAAAACCACTTTTTGCACTTGTGTTAGTGTTGAAAAACCACTTTTCGCACTTGTGTTGGTGCAGGAAACCACTTTTGCACTTGTGTTAGTGTGGGAAAACCACTTTTTGCACTTGTGTTAGTGTTGAAAAACCACTTTTCGCACTTGTGTTAGTGTTGAAAAAGCACTTTTCGCACTTGTGTTGGTGCAGGAAACCACTTTTGCACTTGTGTTAGTGTGGAAAAACCACTTTTTGCACTTGTGTTAGTGTTGAAAAACCACTTTTTGCACTTGTGTTAGTGTTGAAAAACCACTTTTCGCACTTGTGTTAGTGTTGAAAAAGCACTTTTCGCACTTGTGTTGGTGCAGGAAACCACTTTTGCACTTGTATAAGTGTGGAAAAAACACTTTTTGCACTTGTGATAGTGTTGAAAAACCACTTTTCGCACTTGTGTTAGTGTTGAAAAACCACTTTTCGTACTTGTGTTGGTGCAGGAAACCACTTTTGCACTTGTATTCGTGTGGAAAAACCACTTTTTGCACTTGTGTTAGTGTTGAAAAACCACTTTTCGCACTTGTGTTAGTGTTGAAAAACCACTTTTCGCACTTGTGTTAGTGTTGAAAAACTACTTTTGCATTTGTATTAGTGTGGAAAAAACACTTTTTGCACTTGTGATAGTGTTGAAAAACCACTTTTCGCACTGGTGTTAGTGTTGAAAAACCACTTTTCGCACTTGTGTTGGTGCAGGAAACCACTTTTGCGCTTGAATTAGTGTGGAAAAACCACTTTTCGCACTTGTGTTAGTGTTGAAAAACCACTTTTCGCACTTGTGTTAGTGTTGAAAAACCACTTTTCGCACTTGTGTTGGTGCAGGAAACCACTTTTGCGCTTGAATTAGTGTGGAAAAACCACTTTTCGCACTTGTGTTAGTGTTGAAAAACCACTTTTCGCACTTGTGTTAGTGTTGAAAAACCACTTTTTGCACTTGTGTTGGTGCAGGAAACCGCTTTTGCACTTGTATTAGTGTGGAAAAAACACTTTTCGCACTTGTGTTAGTGTTGAAAAACCACTTTTTGCACTTGTGTTAGTGTTGAAAAACCACTTTTCGCACTTGTGTTGGTGCAGGAAACCACTTTTGCACTTGTGTTAGTGTGGGAAAACCACTTTTTGCACTTGTGTTAGTGTTGAAAAACCACTTTTCGCACTTGTGTTAGTGTTGAAAAAGCACTTTTCGCACTTGTGTTGGTGCAGGAAACCACTTTTGCACTTGTGTTAGTGTGGAAAAACCACTTTTTGCACTTGTGTTAGTGTTGAAAAACCACTTTTTGCACTTGTGTTAGTGTTGAAAAACCACTTTTCGCACTTGTGTTAGTGTTGAAAAAGCACTTTTCGCACTTGTGTTGGTGCAGGAAACCACTTTTGCACTTGTATAAGTGTGGAAAAAACACTTTTTGCACTTGTGATAGTGTTGAAAAACCACTTTTCGCACTTGTGTTAGTGTTGAAAAACCACTTTTCGTACTTGTGTTGGTGCAGGAAACCACTTTTGCACTTGTATTCGTGTGGAAAAACCACTTTTTGCACTTGTGTTAGTGTTGAAAAACCACTTTTCGCACTTGTGTTAGTGTTGAAAAACCACTTTTCGCACTTGTGTTAGTGTTGAAAAACTACTTTTGCATTTGTATTAGTGTGGAAAAAACACTTTTTGCACTTGTGATAGTGTTGAAAAACCACTTTTCGCACTGGTGTTAGTGTTGAAAAACCACTTTTCGCACTTGTGTTGGTGCAGGAAACCACTTTTGCGCTTGAATTAGTGTGGAAAAACCACTTTTCGCACTTGTGTTAGTGTTGAAAAACCACTTTTCGAACTTGTGTTAGTGTTGAAAAACCACTTTTCGCACTTGTGTTAGTGTTGAAAAACCACTTTTCGCACTTGTGTTGGTGCAGGAAACCACTTTTGCACTTGTATTAGTGTGGAAAAAACACTTTTTGCACTTGTGATAGTGTTGAAAAACCACTTTTCGCACTTGTGTTAGTGTTGAAAAACCACTTTTCGCACTTGTGTTGGTGCAGGAAACCACTTTTGCACTTGTGTTAGTGTGGAAAAAACACTTTTTGCACTTGTGATAGTGTTGAAAAACCACTTTTCGCACTTGTGTTAGTGTTGAAAAACCACTTTTCGCACTTGTGTTGGTGCAGGAAACCACTTTTGCACTTGTATTAGTGTGGAAAAAACACTTTTTGCACTTGTGATAGTGTTGAAAAACCGCTTTTCGCACTTGTGTTAGTGTTGAAAAACCACTTTTCGCACTTGTGTTAGTGTTGAAAAACCACTTTTCGCACTTGTGTTGGTGCAGGAAACCACTTTTGCACTTGTATTAGTGTGGAAAAAACACTTTTTGCACTTGTGATAGTGTTGAAAAACCTCTTTTCGCACTTGTGTTAGTGTTGAAAAACCACTTTTCGCACTTGTGTTAGTGTTGAAAAACCACTTTTCGCACTTGTGTTAGTGTTGAAAAACCACTTTTCGCACTTGTGTTGGTGCAGGAAACCACTTTTGCACTTGTATTAGTGTGGAAAAAACACTTTTTGCACTTGTGATAGTGTTGAAAAACCACTTTTCGCACTTGTGTTAGTGTTGAAAAACCACTTTTCGCACTTGTGTTAGTGTTGAAAAACCACTTTTCGCAATTGTGTCATTGTTGAAAAACCACTTTTCGCACTTGTGTTAGTGTTGAAAAACCACTTTTCGCACTTGTGTTAGTGTTGAAAAACCACTTTTTGCACTTGTGTTGGTGCAGGAAACCACTTTTGCACTTGTATTAGTGTGGAAAAAACACTTTTCGCACTTGTGTTAGTGTTGAAAAACACTTTTTGCACTTGTGTTAGTGTTGAAAAACCACTTTTCGCACTTGTGTTGGTGCAGGAAACCACTTTTGCACTTGTATTAGTGTGGAAAAACCACTTTTCGCACTTGTGTTAGTGTTGAAAAACCACTTTTCGCACTTGTGTTGTTGCAGGAAACCACTTTTGCACTTGTATTAGTGTGGAAAAACCACTTTTCGCACTTGCGTTAGTGTTGAAAAACCACTTTTCACACTTGTGTTATTGTTGAAAAACCACTTTTCGCACTTGTGTTGGTGCAGGAAACCACTTTTGCACTTGTATTAGTGTTGAAAAAACACTTTTTGCACTTGTGGTAGTGTTGAAAAACCACTTTTCGCACTTGTGTTAGTGTTGAAAAACCATTTTCGCACTTGTGTTAGTGTTGAAAAACCACTTTTCGCACTTGTGTTGGTGCAGGAAACACCTTTTGCACTTGTATTAGTGTGGAAAAAACACTTTTTGCACTTGTGATAGTGTTGAAAAACCTCTTTTCGCACTTGTGTTAGTGTTGAAAAACCACTTTTCGCACTTGTGTTGGTGCAGGAAACCACTTTTGCACTTGTATTAGTGTGGAAAAAACCACTTTTCGCACTTGCGTTAGTGTTGAAAAACCACTTTTCGCACTTGTGTGGGTGCAGGAAACCACTTTTGCACTTGTATTAGTGTGGAAAAAACACTTTTTGCACTTGTGATAGTGATGAAAAACCACTTTTCGCACTTGTGTTGGTGTTGAAAAACCACTTTTCGCACTTGTGTTGGTGCAGGAAACCACTTTTGCACTTGTATTAGTGTGGAAAAACCACTTTTCGCACTTGTGTTAGTGTTGAAAAACAACTTTTCGCACTTGTGTTAGTGTTGAAAAACCACTTTTCGCACTTGTGTTGGTGCAGGAAACCACTTTTGCACTTGTATTAGTGTGGAAAAAACTCTTTTTGCACTTGTGATAGTGTTGAAAAACCACTTTTCGCACTTGTGTTAGTGTTGAAAAACCACTTTTCGCACTTGTGTTGGTGCAGGAAACCACTTTTGCACTTGTGTTAGTGTGGAAAAAACACTTTTTGCACTTGTGATAGTGTTGAAAAACCACTTTTCGCACTTGTGTTAGTGTTGAAAAACCACTTTTCGCACTTGTGTTAGTGTTGAAAACCACTTTTCGCACTTGTGTTGGTGCAGGAAACCACTTTTGCACTTGTATTAGTGTGGAAAAAACACTTTTTGCACTTGTGATAGTGTTGAAAAACCACTTTTCGCACTTGTGTGGGTGCAGGAAACCACTTTTGCACTTGTGTTGGTGCAGGAACCCACTTTTGCACTTGTGTTAGTGTGGAAAAACCACTTTTCGCACTTGTGTTAGTGTTGAAAAACCACTTTTCGCACTTGTGTTAGTGTTGAAAAACCACTTTTCGCAATTGTGTCATTGTTGAAAAACCACTTTTCGCACTTGTGTTAGTGTTGAAAAACCACTTTTCGCACTTGTGTTAGTGTTGAAAAACCACTTTTTGCACTTGTGTTGGTGCAGGAAACCACTTTTGCACTTGTATTAGTGTGGAAAAAACACTTTTCGCACTTGTGTTAGTGTTGAAAAACACTTTTTGCACTTGTGTTAGTGTTGAAAAACCACTTTTCGCACTTGTGTTGGTGCAGGAAACCACTTTTGCACTTGTATTAGTGTGGAAAAACCACTTTTCGCACTTGTGTTAGTGTTGAAAAACCACTTTTCGCACTTGTGTTGTTGCAGGAAACCACTTTTGCACTTGTATTAGTGTGGAAAAACCACTTTTCGCACTTGCGTTAGTGTTGAAAAACCACTTTTCACACTTGTGTTATTGTTGAAAAACCACTTTTCGCACTTGTGTTGGTGCAGGAAACCACTTTTGCACTTGTATTAGTGTTGAAAAAACACTTTTTGCACTTGTGGTAGTGTTGAAAAACCACTTTTCGCACTTGTGTTAGTGTTGAAAAACCATTTTCGCACTTGTGTTAGTGTTGAAAAACCACTTTTCGCACTTGTGTTGGTGCAGGAAACACCTTTTGCACTTGTATTAGTGTGGAAAAAACACTTTTTGCACTTGTGATAGTGTTGAAAAACCTCTTTTCGCACTTGTGTTAGTGTTGAAAAACCACTTTTCGCACTTGTGTTGGTGCAGGAAACCACTTTTGCACTTGTATTAGTGTGGAAAAAACCACTTTTCGCACTTGCGTTAGTGTTGAAAAACCACTTTTCGCACTTGTGTGGGTGCAGGAAACCACTTTTGCACTTGTATTAGTGTGGAAAAAACACTTTTTGCACTTGTGATAGTGATGAAAAACCACTTTTCGCACTTGTGTTGGTGTTGAAAAACCACTTTTCGCACTTGTGTTGGTGCAGGAAACCACTTTTGCACTTGTATTAGTGTGGAAAAACCACTTTTCGCACTTGTGTTAGTGTTGAAAAACAACTTTTCGCAATTGTGTCATTGTTGAAAAACCACTTTTCGCACTTGTGTTAGTGTTGAAAAACCACTTTTCGCACTTGTGTTAGTGTTGAAAAAGCACTTTTCGCACTTGTGTTGGTGCAGGAAACCACTTTTGCACTTGTATAAGTGTGGAAAAAACACTTTTTGCACTTGTGATAGTGTTGAAAAACCACTTTTCGCACTTGTGTTAGTGTTGAAAAACCACTTTTCGTACTTGTGTTGGTGCAGGAAACCACTTTTGCACTTGTATTCGTGTGGAAAAACCACTTTTTGCACTTGTGTTAGTGTTGAAAAACCACTTTTCGCACTTGTGTTAGTGTTGAAAAACCACTTTTCGCACTTGTGTTAGTGTTGAAAAACTACTTTTGCATTTGTATTAGTGTGGAAAAAACACTTTTTGCACTTGTGATAGTGTTGAAAAACCACTTTTCGCACTGGTGTTAGTGTTGAAAAACCACTTTTCGCACTTGTGTTGGTGCAGGAAACCACTTTTGCGCTTGAATTAGTGTGGAAAAACCACTTTTCGCACTTGTGTTAGTGTTGAAAAACCACTTTTCGCACTTGTGTTAGTGTTGAAAAACCACTTTTCGCAATTGTGTCATTGTTGAAAAACCACTTTTCGCACTTGTGTTAGTGTTGAAAAACCACTTTTCGCACTTGTGTTAGTGTTGAAAAACCACTTTTTGCACTTGTGTTGGTGCAGGAAACCACTTTTGCACTTGTATTAGTGTGGAAAAAACACTTTTCGCACTTGTGTTAGTGTTGAAAAACACTTTTTGCACTTGTGTTAGTGTTGAAAAACCACTTTTCGCACTTGTGTTGGTGCAGGAAACCACTTTTGCACTTGTATTAGTGTGGAAAAACCACTTTTCGCACTTGTGTTAGTGTTGAAAAACCACTTTTCGCACTTGTGTTGTTGCAGGAAACCACTTTTGCACTTGTATTAGTGTGGAAAAACCACTTTTCGCACTTGCGTTAGTGTTGAAAAACCACTTTTCACACTTGTGTTATTGTTGAAAAACCACTTTTCGCACTTGTGTTGGTGCAGGAAACCACTTTTGCACTTGTATTAGTGTTGAAAAAACACTTTTTGCACTTGTGGTAGTGTTGAAAAACCACTTTTCGCACTTGTGTTAGTGTTGAAAAACCATTTTCGCACTTGTGTTAGTGTTGAAAAACCACTTTTCGCACTTGTGTTGGTGCAGGAAACACCTTTTGCACTTGTATTAGTGTGGAAAAAACACTTTTTGCACTTGTGATAGTGTTGAAAAACCTCTTTTCGCACTTGTGTTAGTGTTGAAAAACCACTTTTCGCACTTGTGTTGGTGCAGGAAACCACTTTTGCACTTGTATTAGTGTGGAAAAAACCACTTTTCGCACTTGCGTTAGTGTTGAAAAACCACTTTTCGCACTTGTGTGGGTGCAGGAAACCACTTTTGCACTTGTATTAGTGTGGAAAAAACACTTTTTGCACTTGTGATAGTGATGAAAAACCACTTTTCGCACTTGTGTTGGTGTTGAAAAACCACTTTTCGCACTTGTGTTGGTGCAGGAAACCACTTTTGCACTTGTATTAGTGTGGAAAAACCACTTTTCGCACTTGTGTTAGTGTTGAAAAACAACTTTTCGCACTTGTGTTAGTGTTGAAAAACCACTTTTCGCACTTGTGTTGGTGCAGGAAACCACTTTTGCACTTGTATTAGTGTGGAAAAAACTCTTTTTGCACTTGTGATAGTGTTGAAAAACCACTTTTCGCACTTGTGTTAGTGTTGAAAAACCACTTTTCGCACTTGTGTTGGTGCAGGAAACCACTTTTGCACTTGTGTTAGTGTACTTTTTGCACTTGTGATAGTGTTGAAAAACCACTTTTCGCACTTGTGTTAGTGTTGAAAAACCACTTTTCGCACTTGTGTTAGTGTTGAAAACCACTTTTCGCACTTGTGTTGGTGCAGGAAACCACTTTTGCACTTGTATTAGTGTGGAAAAAACACTTTTTGCACTTGTGATAGTGTTGAAAAACCACTTTTCGCACTTGTGTGGGTGCAGGAAACCACTTTTGCACTTGTGTTGGTGCAGGAACCCACTTTTGCACTTGTGTTAGTGTGGAAAAACCACTTTTCGCACTTGTGTTAGTGTTGAAAAACCACTTTTCGCAATTGTGTCATTGTTGAAAAACCACTTTTCGCACTTGTGTTAGTGTTGAAAAACCACTTTTCGCACTTGTGTTAGTGTTGAAAAACCACTTTTTGCACTTGTGTTGGTGCAGGAAACCACTTTTGCACTTGTATTAGTGTGGAAAAAACACTTTTCGCACTTGTGTTAGTGTTGAAAAACACTTTTTGCACTTGTGTTAGTGTTGAAAAACCACTTTTCGCACTTGTGTTGGTGCAGGAAACCACTTTTGCACTTGTATTAGTGTGGAAAAACCACTTTTCGCACTTGTGTTAGTGTTGAAAAACCACTTTTCGCACTTGTGTTGTTGCAGGAAACCACTTTTGCACTTGTATTAGTGTGGAAAAACCACTTTTCGCACTTGCGTTAGTGTTGAAAAAACCACTTTTCACACTTGTGTTATTGTTGAAAAACCACTTTCGCACTTGTGTTGGTGCAGGAAACCACTTTTGCACTTGTATTAGTGTTGAAAAAACACTTTTTGCACTTGTGGTAGTGTTGAAAAAACCACTTTTCGCACTTGTGTTAGTGTTGAAAAACCATTTTCGCACTTGTGTTAGTGTTGAAAAACCACTTTTCCGCACTTGTGTTGGTGCAGGAAACACCTTTTGCACTTGTATTAGTGTGGAAAAAACACTTTTTGCACTTGTGATAGTGTTGAAAAACCTCTTTTCGCACTTGTGTTAGTGTTGAAAAACCACTTTTCGCACTTGTGTTGGTGCAGGAAACCACTTTTGCACTTGTATTAGTGTGGAAAAAACCACTTTTCGCACTTGCGTTAGTGTTGAAAAACCACTTTTCGCACTTGTGTGGGTGCAGGAAACCACTTTTGCACTTGTATTAGTGTGGAAAAAACACTTTTTGCACTTGTGATAGTGATGAAAAACCACTTTTCGCACTTGTGTTGGTGTTGAAAAAACCACTTTTCGCACTTGTGTTGGTGCAGGAAACCACTTTTGCACTTGTATTAGTGTGGAAAACCACTTTTCGCACTTGTGTTAGTGTTGAAAAACAACTTTTCGCACTTGTGTTAGTGTTGAAAAACCACTTTTCGCACTTGTGTTGGTGCAGGAAACCACTTTTGCACTTGTATTAGTGTGGAAAAAACTCTTTTTGCACTTGTGATAGTGTTGAAAAACCACTTTTCGCACTTGTGTTAGTGTTGAAAAACCACTTTTCGCACTTGTGTTGGTGCAGGAAACCACTTTTGCACTTGTGTTAGTGTGGAAAAAACACTTTTTGCACTTGTGATAGTGTTGAAAAACCACTTTTCGCACTTGTGTTAGTGTTGAAAAACCACTTTTCGCACTTGTGTTAGTGTTGAAAACCACTTTTTCGCACTTGTGTTGGTGCAGGAAACCACTTTTGCACTTGTATTAGTGTGGAAAAAACACTTTTTGCACTTGTGATAGTGTTGAAAAACCACTTTTCGCACTTGTGTGGGTGCAGGAAACCACTTTTGCACTTGTGTTGGTGCAGGAACCCACTTTTGCACTTGTGTTAGTGTGGAAAAACCACTTTTCGCACTTGTGTTAGTGTTGAAAAACCACTTTTCGCACTTGTGTTAGTGTTGAAAAAACACTTTTCGCACTTGTGTTAGTGTTGAAAAACCACTTTTCGCACTTGTGTTAGTGTTGAAAAACCACTTTTTGCACTTGTGTTGGTGCAGGAAACCGCTTTTGCACTTGTATTAGTGTGGAAAAAACACTTTTCGCACTTGTGTTAGTGTTGCAAAAACCACTTTTTGCACTTGTGTTAGTGTTGAAAAACCACTTTTCGCACTTGTGTTGGTGCAGGAAACCACTTTTGCACTTGTGTTAGTGTGGGAAAACCACTTTTTGCACTTGTGTTAGTGTTGAAAAACCACTTTTCGCACTTGTGTTAGTGTTGAAAAAGCACTTTTCGCACTTGTGTTGGTGCAGGAAACCACTTTTGCACTTGTGTTAGTGTGGAAAAACCACTTTTTGCACTTGTGTTAGTGTTGAAAAACCACTTTTTGCACTTGTGTTAGTGTTGAAAAACCACTTTTCGCACTTTGTGTTAGTGTTGAAAAAGCACTTTTCCGCACTTGTGTTGGTGCAGGAAACCACTTTTTGCACTTGTATAAGTGTGGAAAAAACACTTTTTGCACTTGTGATAGTGTTGAAAAACCACTTTTCGCACTTGTGTTAGTGTTGAAAAACCACTTTTTCGTACTTGTGTTGGTGCAGGAAACCACTTTTGCACTTGTATTCGTGTGGAAAAACCACTTTTTGCACTTGTGTTAGTGTTGAAAAACCACTTTTCGCACTTGTGTTAGTGTTGAAAAACCACTTTTCGCACTTGTGTTAGTGTTGAAAAACTACTTTTGCATTTGTATTAGTGTGGAAAAAACACTTTTTGCACTTGTGATAGTGTTGAAAAACCACTTTTCGCACTGGTGTTAGTGTTGAAAAAACCACTTTTCGCACTTGTGTTGGTGCAGGAAACCACTTTTGCGCTTGAATTAGTGTGGAAAAACCACTTTTCGCACTTGTGTTAGTGTTGAAAAACCACTTTTCGCACTTGTGTTAGTGTTGAAAAACCACTTTTCGCACTTGTGTTGGTGCAGGAAACCACTTTTGCGCTTGAATTAGTGTGGAAAAACCACTTTTCGCACTTGTGTTAGTGTTGAAAAACCACTTTTCGCACTTGTGTTAGTGTTGAAAAACCACTTTTTGCACTTGTGTTGGTGCAGGAAACCGCTTTTGCACTTGTATTAGTGTGGAAAAACCACTTTTCGCACTTGCGTTAGTGTTGAAAAACCACTTTTCACACTTGTGTTATTGTTGAAAAACCACTTTTCGCACTTGTGTTGTTGCAGGAAACCACTTTTGCACTTGTATTAGTGTTGAAAAAACACTTTTTGCACTTGTGGTAGTGTTGAAAAACCACTTTTCGCACTTGTGTTAGTGTTGAAAAACCATTTTCGCACTTGTGTTAGTGTTGAAAAACCACTTTTCGCACTTGTGTTGGTGCAGGAAACACCTTTTGCACTTGTATTAGTGTGGAAAAAACACTTTTTGCACTTGTGATAGTGTTGAAAAACCTCTTTTCGCACTTGTGTTAGTGTTGAAAAACCACTTTTCGCACTTGTGTTGGTGCAGGAAACCACTTTTGCACTTGTATTAGTGTGGAAAAAACCACTTTTCGCACTTGCGTTAGTGTTGAAAAACCACTTTTCGCACTTGTGTGGGTGCAGGAAACCACTTTTGCACTTGTATTAGTGTGGAAAAAACACTTTTTGCACTTGTGATAGTGATGAAAAACCACTTTTCGCACTTGTGTTGGTGTTGAAAAACCACTTTTCGCACTTGTGTTGGTGCAGGAAACCACTTTTGCACTTGTATTAGTGTGGAAAAACCACTTTTCGCACTTGTGTTAGTGTTGAAAAACAACTTTTCGCACTTGTGTTAGTGTTGAAAAACCACTTTTCGCACTTGTGTTGGTGCAGGAAACCACTTTTGCACTTGTATTAGTGTGGAAAAAACTCTTTTTGCACTTGTGATAGTGTTGAAAAACCACTTTTCGCACTTGTGTTAGTGTTGAAAAACCACTTTTCGCACTTGTGTTGGTGCAGGAAACCACTTTTGCACTTGTGTTAGTGTGGAAAAAACACTTTTTGCACTTGTGATAGTGTTGAAAAACCACTTTTCGCACTTGTGTTAGTGTTGAAAAACCACTTTTCGCACTTGTGTTAGTGTTGAAAACCACTTTTCGCACTTGTGTTGGTGCAGGAAACCACTTTTGCACTTGTATTAGTGTGGAAAAAACACTTTTTGCACTTGTGATAGTGTTGAAAAACCACTTTTCGCACTTGTGTGGGTGCAGGAAACCACTTTTGCACTTGTGTTGGTGCAGGAACCCACTTTTGCACTTGTGTTAGTGTGGAAAAACCACTTTTCGCACTTGTGTTAGTGTTGAAAAACCACTTTTCGCACTTGTGTTAGTGTTGAAAAAACACTTTTCGCACTTGTGTTAGTGTTGAAAAACCACTTTTCGCACTTGTGTTAGTGTTGAAAAACCACTTTTTGCACTTGTGTTGGTGCAGGAAACCGCTTTTGCACTTGTATTAGTGTGGAAAAAACACTTTTCGCACTTGTGTTAGTGTTGAAAAACCACTTTTTGCACTTGTGTTAGTGTTGAAAAACCACTTTTCGCACTTGTGTTGGTGCAGGAAACCACTTTTGCACTTGTGTTAGTGTGGGAAAACCACTTTTTGCACTTGTGTTAGTGTTGAAAAACCACTTTTCGCACTTGTGTTAGTGTTGAAAAAGCACTTTTCGCACTTGTGTTGGTGCAGGAAACCACTTTTGCACTTGTGTTAGTGTGGAAAAACCACTTTTTGCACTTGTGTTAGTGTTGAAAAACCACTTTTTGCACTTGTGTTAGTGTTGAAAAACCACTTTTCGCACTTGTGTTAGTGTTGAAAAAGCACTTTTCGCACTTGTGTTGGTGCAGGAAACCACTTTTGCACTTGTATAAGTGTGGAAAAAACACTTTTTGCACTTGTGATAGTGTTGAAAAACCACTTTTCGCACTTGTGTTAGTGTTGAAAAACCACTTTTCGTACTTGTGTTGGTGCAGGAAACCACTTTTGCACTTGTATTCGTGTGGAAAAACCACTTTTTGCACTTGTGTTAGTGTTGAAAAACCACTTTTCGCACTTGTGTTAGTGTTGAAAAACCACTTTTCGCACTTGTGTTAGTGTTGAAAAACTACTTTTGCATTTGTATTAGTGTGGAAAAAACACTTTTTGCACTTGTGATAGTGTTGAAAAACCACTTTTCGCACTGGTGTTAGTGTTGAAAAACCACTTTTCGCACTTGTGTTGGTGCAGGAAACCACTTTTGCGCTTGAATTAGTGTGGAAAAACCACTTTTCGCACTTGTGTTAGTGTTGAAAAACCACTTTTCGCACTTGTGTTAGTGTTGAAAAACCACTTTTCGCACTTGTGTTGGTGCAGGAAACCACTTTTGCGCTTGAATTAGTGTGGAAAAACCACTTTTCGCACTTGTGTTAGTGTTGAAAAACCACTTTTCGCACTTGTGTTAGTGTTGAAAAACCACTTTTTGCACTTGTGTTGGTGCAGGAAACCGCTTTTGCACTTGTATTAGTGTGGAAAAAACACTTTTCGCACTTGTGTTAGTGTTGAAAAACCACTTTTTGCACTTGTGTTAGTGTTGAAAAACCACTTTTCGCACTTGTGTTGGTGCAGGAAACCACTTTTGCACTTGTGTTAGTGTGGGAAAACCACTTTTTGCACTTGTGTTAGTGTTGAAAAACCACTTTTCGCACTTGTGTTAGTGTTGAAAAAGCACTTTTCGCACTTGTGTTGGTGCAGGAAACCACTTTTGCACTTGTGTTAGTGTGGAAAAACCACTTTTTGCACTTGTGTTAGTGTTGAAAAACCACTTTTTGCACTTGTGTTAGTGTTGAAAAACCACTTTTCGCACTTGTGTTAGTGTTGAAAAAGCACTTTTCGCACTTGTGTTGGTGCAGGAAACCACTTTTGCACTTGTATAAGTGTGGAAAAAACACTTTTTGCACTTGTGATAGTGTTGAAAAACCACTTTTCGCACTTGTGTTAGTGTTGAAAAACCACTTTTCGTACTTGTGTTGGTGCAGGAAACCACTTTTGCACTTGTATTCGTGTGGAAAAACCACTTTTTGCACTTGTGTTAGTGTTGAAAAACCACTTTTCGCACTTGTGTTAGTGTTGAAAAACCACTTTTCGCACTTGTGTTAGTGTTGAAAAACTACTTTTGCATTTGTATTAGTGTGGAAAAAACACTTTTTGCACTTGTGATAGTGTTGAAAAACCACTTTTCGCACTGGTGTTAGTGTTGAAAAACCACTTTTCGCACTTGTGTTGGTGCAGGAAACCACTTTTGCGCTTGAATTAGTGTGGAAAAACCACTTTTCGCACTTGTGTTAGTGTTGAAAAACCACTTTTCGAACTTGTGTTAGTGTTGAAAAACCACTTTTCGCACTTGTGTTAGTGTTGAAAAACCACTTTTCGCACTTGTGTTGGTGCAGGAAACCACTTTTGCACTTGTATTAGTGTGGAAAAAACACTTTTTGCACTTGTGATAGTGTTGAAAAACCACTTTTCGCACTTGTGTTAGTGTTGAAAAACCACTTTTCGCACTTGTGTTGGTGCAGGAAACCACTTTTGCACTTGTGTTAGTGTGGAAAAAACACTTTTTGCACTTGTGATAGTGTTGAAAAACCACTTTTCGCACTTGTGTTAGTGTTGAAAAACCACTTTTCGCACTTGTGTTGGTGCAGGAAACCACTTTTGCACTTGTATTAGTGTGGAAAAAACACTTTTTGCACTTGTGATAGTGTTGAAAAACCGCTTTTCGCACTTGTGTTAGTGTTGAAAAACCACTTTTCGCACTTGTGTTAGTGTTGAAAAACCACTTTTCGCACTTGTGTTGGTGCAGGAAACCACTTTTGCACTTGTATTAGTGTGGAAAAAACACTTTTTGCACTTGTGATAGTGTTGAAAAACCTCTTTTCGCACTTGTGTTAGTGTTGAAAAACCACTTTTCGCACTTGTGTTAGTGTTGAAAAACCACTTTTCGCACTTGTGTTAGTGTTGAAAAACCACTTTTCGCACTTGTGTTGGTGCAGGAAACCACTTTTGCACTTGTATTAGTGTGGAAAAAACACTTTTTGCACTTGTGATAGTGTTGAAAAACCACTTTTCGCACTTGTGTTAGTGTTGAAAAACCACTTTTCGCACTTGTGTTGGTGCAGGAAACCACTTTTGCACTTGTGTTAGTGTGGAAAAAACACTTTTTGCACTTGTGATAGTGTTGAAAAACCACTTTTCGCACTTGTGTTAGTGTTGAAAAACCACTTTTCGCACTTGTGTTGGTGCAGGAAACCACTTTTGCACTTGTATTAGTGTGGAAAAAACACTTTTTGCACTTGTGATAGTGTTGAAAAACCGCTTTTCGCACTTGTGTTAGTGTTGAAAAACCACTTTTCGCACTTGTGTTAGTGTTGAAAAACCACTTTTCGCACTTGTGTTGGTGCAGGAAACCACTTTTGCACTTGTATTAGTGTGGAAAAAACACTTTTTGCACTTGTGATAGTGTTGAAAAACCTCTTTTCGCACTTGTGTTAGTGTTGAAAAACCACTTTTCGCACTTGTGTTGGTGCAGGAAACCACTTTTGGACTTGTATTAGTGTGGAAAAACCACTTTTCGCACTTGTGTTAGTGTTGAAAAACCACTTTTCGCACTTGTGTTAGTGTTGAAAAACCACTTTTCGCACTTGTGTTAGTGTTGAAAAACCACTTTTCGCACTTGTGTTGGTGCAGGAAACCACTTTTGCACTTGTATTAGTGTGGAAAAAACACTTTTTGCACTTGTGATAGTGTTGAAAAACCACTTTTCGCACTTGTGTTAGTGTTGAAAAACCACTTTTCGCACTTGTGTTGGTGCAGGAAACCACTTTTGCACTTGTGTTAGTGTGGAAAAAACACTTTTTGCACTTGTGATAGTGTTGAAAAACCACTTTTCGCACTTGTGTTAGTGTTGAAAAACCACTTTTCGCACTTGTGTTGGTGCAGGAAACCACTTTTGCACTTGTATTAGTGTGGAAAAAACACTTTTTGCACTTGTGATAGTGTTGAAAAACCGCTTTTCGCACTTGTGTTAGTGTTGAAAAACCACTTTTCGCACTTGTGTTAGTGTTGAAAAACCACTTTTCGCACTTGTGTTGGTGCAGGAAACCACTTTTGCACTTGTATTAGTGTGGAAAAAACACTTTTTGCACTTGTGATAGTGTTGAAAAACCTCTTTTCGCACTTGTGTTAGTGTTGAAAAACCACTTTTCGCACTTGTGTTAGTGTTGAAAAACCACTTTTCGCACTTGTGTTAGTGTTGAAAAACCACTTTTCGCACTTGTGTTGGTGCAGGAAACCACTTTTGCACTTGTATTAGTGTGGAAAAAACACTTTTTGCACTTGTGATAGTGTTGAAAAACCACTTTTCGCACTTGTGTTAGTGTTGAAAAACCACTTTTCGCACTTGTGTTGGTGCAGGAAACCACTTTTGCACTTGTGTTAGTGTGGAAAAAACACTTTTTGCACTTGTGATAGTGTTGAAAAACCACTTTTCGCACTTGTGTTAGTGTTGAAAAACCACTTTTCGCACTTGTGTTGGTGCAGGAAACCACTTTTGCACTTGTATTAGTGTGGAAAAAACACTTTTTGCACTTGTGATAGTGTTGAAAAACCGCTTTTCGCACTTGTGTTAGTGTTGAAAAACCACTTTTCGCACTTGTGTTAGTGTTGAAAAACCACTTTTCGCACTTGTGTTGGTGCAGGAAACCACTTTTGCACTTGTATTAGTGTGGAAAAAACACTTTTTGCACTTGTGATAGTGTTGAAAAACCTCTTTTCGCACTTGTGTTAGTGTTGAAAAACCACTTTTCGCACTTGTGTTGGTGCAGGAAACCACTTTTGGACTTGTATTAGTGTGGAAAAACCACTTTTCGCACTTGTGTTAGTGTTGAAAAACCACTTTTCGCACTTGTGTTAGTGTTGAAAAACCACTTTTCGCACTTGTGTTAGTGTTGAAAAACCACTTTTCGCACTTGTGTTGGTGCAGGAAACCACTTTTGCACTTGTATTAGTGTGGAAAAAACACTTTTTGCACTTGTGATAGTGTTGAAAATCCACTTTTTGCACTTGTGATAGTGTTGAAAAACCACTTTTTGCACTTGTGTTGGTGTTGAAAAACCACTTTTGCACTTGTATTAGTGTGGAAAAACCACTTTTCGCACTTGTGTTAGTGTTGAAAAACCACTTTTCGCACTTGTGTTATTGTTGAAAAACCACTTTTCGCACTTGTGTTATTGTTGAAAAACCACTTTTCGCACTTGTGTTGGTGTAGGAAACCACTTTTGCAATTGTATTAGTGTTGAAAAAACACTTTTTGCACTTGTGATAGTGTTGAAAAACCACTTTTCGCACTTGTGTTAGTGTTGAAAAACCACTTTTCGCACTTGTGTTGGTGCAGGAAACCACTTTTGCACTTGTATTAGTGTGGAAAAAACACTTTTTGCACTTGTGATAGTGTTGAAAAACCACTTTTCGCACTTGTGTTAGTGTTGAAAAACCACTTTTCGCACTTGTGTTGGTGCAGGAAACCACTTTTGCACTTGTATTAGTGTGGAAAAAACACTTTTTGCACTTGTGATAGTGTTGAAAAACCTCTTTTCGCACTTGTGTTAGTGTTGAAAAACCACTTTTCGCACTTGTGTTGGTGCAGGAAACCACTTTTGGACTTGTATTAGTGTGGAAAAACCACTTTTCGCACTTGTGTTAGTGTTGAAAAACCACTTTTCGCACTTGTGTTAGTGTTGAAAAACCACTTTTCGCGCTTGTGTTAGTGTTGAAAAACCACTTTTCGCACTTGTGTTGGTGCAGGAAACCACTTTTGCACTTGTATTAGTGTGGAAAAAACACTTTTTGCACTTGTGATAGTGTTGAAAAACCACTTTTTGCACTTGTGTTGGTGTTGAAAAACCACTTTTCGCACTTGTGTTGTTGCAGGAAACCACTTTTGCACTTGTATTAGTGTGGGAAAAACACTTTTTGCACTTGTGATAGTGTTGAAAAACCACTTTTTGCACTTGTGTTAGTGTTGAAAAACCACTTTTCGTACTTGTGTTGGTGCAGGAAACCACTTTTGCACTTGTATTAGTGTGGAAAAACCACTTTTTGCACTTGTGTTAGTGTTGAAAAACCACTTTTCGCACTTGTGTTAGTGTTGAAAAACCACTTTTCGCACTTGTGTTAGTGTTGAAAAACCACTTTTGCACTTGTATTAGTGTGGAAAAAACACTTTTTGCACTTGTGATAGTGTTGAAAAACCACTTTTCGCACTTGTGTTAGTGTTGAAAAACCACTTTTCGCACTTGTGTTGGTGCAGGAAACCACTTTTGCGCTTGAATTAGTGTGGAAAAACCACTTTTCGCACTTGTGTTAGTGTTGAAAAACCACTTTTCGAACTTGTGTTAGTGTTGAAAAACCACTTTTCGCACTTGTGTTAGTGTTGAAAAACCACTTTTCGCACTTGTGTTGGTGCAGGAAACCACTTTTGCACTTGTATTAGTGTGGAAAAAACACTTTTCGCACTTGTGTTAGTGTTGAAAAACCACTTTTCGCACTTGTGTTAATGTTGAAAAACCACTTTTTGCACTTGTGTTAGTGTTGAAAAAGCACTTTTCGCACTTGTGTTACTGTTGAAAAACCACTTTTCGCACTTGTGTTGATGCAGGAAACCACTTTTGAACTTGTATTAGTGTGGAAAAAACACTTTTCGCACTTGTGTTAGTGTTGAAAAACCACTTTTCGCACTTGTGTTAGTGTTGAAAAACCACTTTTCGCACTTGTGTTGGTGCAGGAAACCACTTTTGCACTTGTATTAGTGTGGAAAAACAACTTTTCGCACTTGTGTTAGTGTTGAAAAACCACTTTTCGCACTTGTGTTAGTGTTGAAAAACCACTTTTCGCACTTGTGTTGGTGCAGGAAACCACTTTTGCACTTGTATTAGTGTGGAAAAACACTTTTTGCACTTGTGATAGTGTTGAAAAACCACTTTTCACACTTGTGTTAGTGTTGAAAAACCACTTTTCGCACTTGTGTTGGTGCAGGAAACCACTTTTGCACTTGTATTAGTGTGGAAAAAACACTTTTTGCACTTGTGATAGTGTTGAAAAACCGCTTTTCGCACATGTGTTAGTGTTGAAAAACCACTTTTCGCACTTGTGTTAGTGTTGAAAAACCACTTTTCGCACTTGTGTTGGTGCAGGAAACCACTTTTGCACTTGTATTAGTGTGGAAAAAACACTTTTTGCACTTGTGATAGTGTTGAAAAACCTCTTTTCGCACTTGTGTTAGTGTTGAAAAACCACTTTTCGTACTTGTGTTGGTGCAGGAAACCACTTTTGCACTTGTATTAGTGTGGAAAAACCACTTTTTGCACTTGTGAGTAGTGTAATAATGTTGCTTCTGGGACACCTCCGTTTAACATGGGAAATCCCTATCTAATGTCATTTACCCCCTTGTCTTTTTCAAAAATCATAAACACCTCTATTTCTCCCACCCTCATCTTTATGAACCTTTTGTCTGTAGTACCTATCCTTAATGTTGTTCATTAGACCACTCAAACACTACAAATATTTGTTTTCTCTTATAGACCTATCATCCTTCTTCTACATATCATCTGGCAGATTAATCTTTGACCCATTCACTTCCATATTAATTCTTTCCCTCCCTCATTGCCCCTAAACACCTATATTTCTCTCACCCTGTTCTTTACGAACCTTCTAACCTTTTGACATGTTATCCTTATTCATTAGACCACTTAAACACCTGTGATCCTTCTGACCTCATGGACCTTTTAACCTTTTACTCTTAATATCATCTGGTGAATATAACCCACTCAAACAACGACCCTACAAATATTTGTTTATGCGTGGGAAATAATTTAATTCTCCTACAACTCTCTTCACCATCTAATATATTAACAAAAAATATGTTTGAGTTTGGTTCTTTATTAAGATATTTTAACTGAGCTAAGATAAAATGGTAAACCTCCCTCAATGTTCTTGTTTGAGCGCCTCCAGTGCCACATACCATTTTTTGGTAAGCCCCGCCCACTTTTTGGTAAACCACGCCCATTTTACTAAGCCCCGCCCACTTTTTGTTAAGCCACGCCCACTTTTTACTAAGCCCCGCCCACTTTTGCTAAGCTCCTCCCACTTTTGCTAAGTCCCACCCACTTTATAAACTCTTCAGCATTGTATCATTTCCAGGTAATACATAACATCATTTTCAGGGAATTTCCATCACATCATTTCCAGTTAAGACACGCCCAGGGAATTTCCACAGGAAATGACACACACCCAGCCCTTCTTATAAAAGGCACCGACCACACAGGCTTTTTCAAACACGCTTTCTGCTTCACTTGAGAATGGACTCCTATGCCGAAATGGAATGGGATAACTTTGCTATTCCTTGGAGTCCTACTACCTGTGTAGCGCTCAACCTTCAGATTGATGAACTGGACTCGAACCTCTTGTCGATGGAGGAAATTGTATCTGAGCTACGAAATGAAAATTCTACTTTTAACACAACTTGGGATAAAGTTATTTTTTTGTTTGAAGATCTTTTGAACAACCAAGACCCACAGAACGAGTTCTACCTTGATGACCCAGCCAAAGAGTTATACCTTGGAGATCCACAAAATCCTGAAAAAGAGTTCTACCATGATGATACTTATTGTGAGTTATCAAAACAAAACCCACTGAACGAGTTCTACCTTGATGACCCAGCCAAAGAGTTATACCTTGGAGACTCACTAAATTTGGGAAAAACAAATTATGAGGTCTGCCTAGATGGTTCTAACTGTGGAGCCTACCTTGGAGACTCACTAAATTTGGGAAAAACAAATTATGAGGTCTGCCTAGATGGTTCTAACTGTGGAGCCTACCTTGGAGACTCACTAAATTTGGGAAAAACAAATTATGAGGTTTGCCTAGATGGTTCTAACTGTGGAGCCTACCTTGGAGACTCACTGAATTTGGGAAAAACAAATTATGAGGTCTGCCTAGATGGTTCTAACTGTGGAGCCTACCTTGGAGACTCACTAAATTTGGGAAAAACAAATTATGAGGTTTGCCTAGATGGTTCTAACTGTGGAGCCTACCTTGGAGACTCACTGAATTTGGGAAAAACAAATTATGAGGTCTGCCTAGATGGTTCTAACTGTGGAGCCTACCTTGGAGACTCACTAAATTTGGGAAAAACAAATTATGAGGTCTGCCTAGATGGTTCTAACTGTGGAGCCTACCTTGGAGACTCACTAAATTTGGGAAAAACAAATTATGAGGTTTGCCTAGATGGTTCTAACTGTGGAGCCTACCTTGGAGACTCACTAAATTTGGGAAAAACTAATTATGAGGTCTGCCTAGATGGTTCTAACTGTGGAGCCTACCTTGGAGACTCACTAAATTTCATAAAATTAGGAAAAGAGTTTTACCTTGGAGACTTTGAAAACTGGTTTCGTTTTGGAGACTCGGAATGGGGGTTTTGTTTTGATGACTCGGAATGTGATACCTATCTTGGAGGCTCAACAGGAATGTGGTTATACCTTGGGAACTTGGAAAGTTGGTTTTATTTTGGAGACTCTACCTGTGGGGTTCCTCTTGGAGACTCTTTGGATTCTAAAGCAATGAACAATGTTCTTTATTTAATGACGCTTGATTTAAGCAATATCAAGAAAGTTCGAGGAAGAAAATGCTGGAAAATTCTTTCTTCCCATTTCTACTTCTTCAAACTTAAAAGCCTTGAAAGACAGAATTGGAGGAAGAGGAAAAAAAAAAAAAGAAATACGTATTTAAAAAAGAAGAAAAGAAAGATTATGTTAGGGTTTGGGTGGGATTTTGAATGTGAGGGTTAGGGATGGGGTTGGGTTAGGGTTGGGATTTTGAATGTGAGGGTTAGGGATGGGGTTGGGTTAGGGTTGGGATTTTGAATGTGAGGGTTAGGGTTGGGGTTGGGTTAGGGATGGGGTTGGGTTAGGGATGGGGTTGGGTTAGGGATGGGTTGGGTTAGGGTTGGGATTTTGAATGTGAGGGTTAGGGTTGGGGTTGGGTTAGGGATGGGATTGGGTTAGGGTTGGGATTTTGAATGTGAGGGTTAGGGATGGGTTGGGTTAGGGATGGGGTTGGGTTAGGGATGGGGTTGGGTTAGGGTTGGGGTTGGGTTAGGGATGGGGTTGGGTTAGGGATGGGGTTGGGTTAGGGATGGGGTTGGGTTAGGGATGGGGTTGGGTTAGGGATGGGGTTGGGTTAGGGATGGGTTGGGTTAGGGATGGGTTTGGGTTAGGGATGGGGTTGGGTTAGGGCTTGGGTTGGGTTAGGGTTTGTATATTATTATGACTCACTCGCACATACACACACACACAAAAGTTAAGCCCCAACTAAAAAGTTGTGGGATTCTGTGTTTGGGGTTCACAGATTTAAAAACGTATCCCCATTATACACACACAAAAGTTAAGCCCCAACTAAAAAGTTGTGGGATTCTGTGTTTGGGGTTCACAGATTTAAAAACGTATCCCCATTATACACACACAAAAGTTAAGCCCCAACTAAAAAGTTGTGGGATTCTGTGTTTGGGGTTCACAGATTTAAAAACGTATCCCCATTATACACACACAAAAGTTAAGCCCCAACTAAAAAGTTGTGGGATTCTGTGTTTGGGGTTCACAGATTTAAAAACGTATCCCCATTACATTTTATTTATTTATTTATTATTTTCAAGGGTATTATCTGCTTACTTGTGTTTTTTGTAATTCTTGTGAGTAAAATGAACCCAAGATTTCTTCTCCATTTAAATCATATAATTTGTAGGTCCAAGGGACTGTATCCATTACATCAATGATTTTAAATAATTCACGAGTCCATTTTTGTGTATAACCTTTCTCAAAATGACTTTTCCATTTGTATATTCTTACAATATCACCAACTTTAAACTTGGGCTTTCTCAAATTAATCTCCTTTTCATATTCTAATTTTGTAAATGTTTCTGATGGTTTTGATTGTGTTGATGAATGAACTGTATTATTGTAATTATCTACAATATCCTGAATTAAATACACCCATTTTTGAGAACCGAGTTGTGTGAATTTTTTATATAATTTCTCTTTTAAAGTACGATTAAAACGCTCAATAACAACTGCCTTTCCTTCATTAAAGGTGCTGTATAATTTAATACCCTTCCCCTTAAGAAATTTCATGAATATTTTGTTATAGAACTCTGTTCCCTCATCAGTCCATAACTTCTTTGGTTTCCTTTTATCCCGATCAAATATTAGCTTAAAGGCTAACATTAAAGTATCACCCCTTTTATTTTTTAAAGGGACAACCCAGGCAAATCTACTCCTCAAATCAATAACGGTTAAAGCATACCTGTATCCCCTGTCATTATTCAATTCAATTAAATCAGCGGACCATATGTGGTCAGTGTATTTAGAATAAACCTTCCTTCTTTTAAACTTTGTGATTATAGGTTTGTGTAATTCTTCAGCCAAAAGCTCCTCAGTCTTGATGGCATCATTAGAGCCTAATAGTTTTTTGAGGAATAACCAAGACCAAGTTTCAATTTAGCATTTATCAAATTTCTCACAATAAACCTATCAACTTTCTCTCTCAACGTTGGATTTTGTATCAAAGACAAATTATACAACATTTCGCTGTCGGCTTTATGTTTTTCAGTCAACGTAGTGGTTTTCCCATAAGCAATATCATGCTTCATACACACTTCGTCAACCCTATTTGTAGGTTTAGACCAAGGTTTAGGATTGTCAGCCTCATCTAATCTTTTATCCAAGTTTGTTCCTGGACCACAGAAAGAATACCCTGGAAGGTGTAATTCCCCTGGAATTCCAGTTGTTGTAAATTTACTTCCTGACAGAAACTTTTGTATGTCTCCTCCTCTTTTAGGAGAGATGAATTGGCACTTTTTAGAGCCACATACTTGACATATTCCTTTTTGATAAACTCTATTATTTTTAGCTTTAACATAAGAGATATTTTTAGATTTAGTTTTCTTTTTACATTTGAGACAATAACTCATATTTATTTATCAGAAAAATTCCGACAGAGTATCAAAACCTTTTTGGTTTTCAACATATACATTTCAATCTTTATTTTTAAAACATAAAGAATCCTAAGGAATGCCTTCACTCTCTCCTCCATTTATTTACAAATAAAAACTAACTAAAGTCAATGACACCAACATCATCAATCACATAATCTTTTCCTTCTTCTTCTTCTTCTTCTTCACCACTTTCTCATTTAAATCTCTGAAATTGAAGACATTGACGTTCTTATTTTTGAAACCATTATCTTCATAAGAGTTGTTAATTCTTTAATTTCCTCTTCGGTGCGTTGAGATTGATTTATTTGCTTTAATACACTCAATCTTTTATGAATCTCAGTGATTTCCATCTTTTTATATTTTTCCTCCCTCTCTCTTTGCTCCCTCTCCTCCTCCTCCATTTTCTCCCTCTCCCTTTCCTCCTTCTCCTTTTTCTCTCTTTCCTCCTTCTCCCTTTTCTCCCTTTCCTCCTTCTCCTTTTTCTCCCTCTCCTCCTTCTCCTCCTTTTTCTCCCTCTCCTCCTTCTCCTCCCTCTCCCTTTCCTCCTTCTCCTTTTTCTCTCTTTCCTCCTTCTCTTCTTCAACTCCTTCCTCATCCCTTGCTACCCTTGAGTTTGAACCCCAAAGAATATTATACATATACTCATCTGGATTTTGAGATATTCTTGTATCTATAATTATTTTTCTCATAATAGGATACCAATAAGATTTGTTGACGATTTCTAAAAGAGTTTTATATTTCATAACTTTGAGAAGTTCATTTTTATTTAATATTTTAAACAAGTCTCTATTTGTGGGTTTAACAATATCAGTATAAGGCCAGTTTTTTATGACAAAATTCCCATGTATATGCTCCAAATCATAAGGTATGTAATACCGAGCACCCTTTTCTTGTAGGTATCCTTGAATACAAAAATTATAATTCTCTTGTAGTCTTCTTCCTGCCATTTATGTATCAGAAATATATGTGAGATTAATATTATGACAGGTAATACCACCCCATCTTCCCACTACCAAATCGGTTTGTATTCCTCGGCTTTCTATCCTTATCTCATTACCTTCCTTCTTTGTCATGCGAACCATCGCTATACTATCATATATTTTTATTTTCTTAAAATCACGTATTTGTTGTTTACTAATTGTACTTCCACATAAATCCTTATCTTCACCAAGTGGATAATATTCTTCTTTACGAGACTGATTTAAATCATGTAGGTCTTCTATGTTTATTGAAAAAGACCAATTATACCCTAAATCAGGCATATCATACCCCCATTTATTAATTCGCATATTAACTAAATGTCCTTCTTTATAAAATTCAATTGTAAGCAGGTAGTTAAATTCAATGAGGAAAGGTGTATGGTCAGTATAACCAGGTGTTGTGGTTGTAAATTTTACTTCTTTCACAAAACGTGCTGTTTTCTTTAAAAATATATATTGTGATAAATCACTTAATCTAATTAAGTCATTCGCATCTGTAGGGTTTGGATAATTGATTAATTTATAAGTATTCTTCATATTAATATTTTTACTTACACTATATTTTTGTCGTTCAGCCTGTGCCTTTGTATAATAATTTGATAAATCAATATCCTGAGAGGATTTTCCAAAGATAGAACCATCTTTTCCAACATAAGTCATTTATATTAGATTAAAAATGATATCATAAAACTTTTCATTATTGTTGAGTTGAAATAATACATATAAACATAATTGACCACAACATTTAGAATTAATTTCTTGAACTTGAAATGTTTGATAAACACCATTCTGTAAGAATTGTATTACTTCAACAGGTGGTGGCATACCATAACTATCAAAATAATATTTATCCTGACTATTATGAATACAAACCCAATGAGAACCATTCTGTGTGTCTAAATTCATAATAATATTCTTTGTATTCTTATTTATATGTATTAATTCATCTCTCATACAGATTACCACATTATCAATTTTTAGTGTTTTACAATACTTGGCTAGTTCTATATTTGACGTTGTATTCTTTCCAAATTGTTTAAACCATTTATCCATTTATTTATGAGAAAGATACAATCCATTACCCCGTTTAGTTAGTTTAACACCCGCTTGAGCGATAGAGGAAAGCATATCACCAACCAACAATCTAGCTTTATCAGGTAGACTTTCAAGTTTTTGAGCAAAATCTACAATTACACCACTTCCACTAATTTGTTTCTCCAACTCCTTGTTATGTCTTTCCAATTCTTTTTGAGCTTTTAGTTGTGCCTTCCTTTCGTTAGCAGTTTTTACCGCTGCTGAAATACCACCAGTCAATGCTCCCGCCGCACTTAAACCAGCAAATAAAGGAATTAGAAACGGGAGAAATCCTCCTCTTGACTCGTCTATTGAATATTTCTTTAACATAGGTTTCGTCATTTTAATTTTAAGTGATCCAACATCATTTAGTGTTTTTACTTGTGTGTGTGTGAGTAAAACATCAATTCTTACAGCTCCTTTTCTTTGAATTGTATTAACATTAATAATACAAGGCTTTTGATTTTGAATACAAGATGTTAATTTATTAAGATTGATTTGATTAACATATACCCCAACCATTTATTTATGAGAAAAAAACCTATGTGATATTAATCATAACACCATTATCTGTATTAATCTGTAATTCTGTTTCCTCCAAAAGCAAACAATAAGCATCAACTTCTTCATTCTCCCCTCTTTCAATGTATAGAGAAGTATCCACTCGATTAGACTTTATAGTTTCCTTTTGAGAACTCAGGTCAATTGCGTAGATTGTATATAAACCTTTAAATGCAACCATATCCAAAATAGGATCATTATTACCATTACTTTCACACACCTTTTGGTAGGACTTGTAGGCTTCCGCATAATCATTTTTTTCCCAATCAATTTCCAATCTATCTCGCGGATAAAATGTGCCATCAAGAGAAACCCGAAGTTGTTTCACCTTAGCATTATCACTCAGCGCATTATTCTTATTAGTACCGTCCTCTCCATCTGGTTTTTTAAAAATGAGCCAGAGGTATCGTGGCTTTCCTTGAAGAACACCCAAATTCCAAGTGTAGGTAGTGTGTTCCAGTTTAACGTGTTGACATCTTCTTTTAAGGTATGATACATTTAGCGGTTTCTTTGAGTTAAGTCTTCTATTTAACATCTCTTCCGTTTTAAGATTAGGAGTATATTCACTGATATACCAACACAAATCATTAATAACAAATTTATTGTTGTCTCCAAAAGCATTTTCATCCCCAAAAAGCAACCTATTTACATTATCATTCCTTTGTAGTTGAAATCTAATTTTAAGACCATACAAAACTTTATCATAATCGCAAAATCCAAATATACCTTTAAGAGGTACTGCTACGGTAAAACTATTCACTGCTTTTGTTTCATCATTATACATTGACTTCCTTTGACTATAACCAGGGTCTGCGTTTGTACCCGTTGACATATCAGGAATAAAACCTTCAACAGCTCCCTTACCCATTCTATCACTAAACGAATATAGTGTAAATTTCATCATTTCAGATGTAGCAGAGACATAATCAACCGCTTCAACCTCTTGTGTTCCAATATACAGGCGGACACTGTCAAACATTTTCCAGAAGAAATCATTTACGAGTGTAGCATTAGTATTATTCGCAGCCTTAGTGAATTTAAATTTACACAGCAAGAAACTATCAGCTATATTCAAGTAAGTTTGTTGATTATTTATTTCAAAACTTTTTGTTCCGTTTGAATTCCAGTCTGTTCCTGTTATAGCATTTACCTTAAAATAGTCTTCCTTTTTAGTGGAGTTTGAAATGATAATCGTATCATCCAAATCATAGATACTATCAATCGCTTCCATACTTGTATTTATATAGCATTAAAATTGTTGAAACCCTGACCCAAGTATTTTAATGATTTTTTGTCGTTCTTGTGAAGATAGTTGAGTTTTACCTTTTTTTATTTCTTTGATTGCTTGTAATTTATGAGACTCCTTTTGAGCATCTTTTATACTCTTTATAGCACCCGCAACGGAGCCCACGGCAGAAGCAGTTGAACCAATTAGGTCTTTATGTTTAAGGATGGTTGAACCAATACCCATTAGAGTATCAATTATCCCATCTCCTTTATTTCGAAATTGATGACCTACACCTCGTTGTCTCTTAGGTTTATAGTATCCTCTACCCACATACCTTGTATAGTCTGGTGAAAGGAACATGCCCTCCCCTGTAATTATTTTATATTTTC
>NW_027619219.1:0-49196 GCF_964187855.1 Myxine glutinosa
AAACCACTTTTCGCACTTGTGTTAGTGTTGAAAAACCACTTTTCGCACTTGTGTTAGTGTTGAAAAACCACTTTTCGCACTTGTGTTGGTGCAGGAAACCACTTTTGCACTTGTATTAGTGTGGAAAAAAACACTTTTCGCACTTGTGTTAATGTTGAAAAACCACTTTTCGCACTTGTGTTAGTGTTGAAAAACCACTTTTCGCACTTGTGTTAGTGTTGAAAAACCACTTTTCGCACTTGTGTTGGTGCAGGAAACCACTTTTGCACTTGTATTAGTGTGGAAAAAACACTTTTTGCACTTGTGATAGTGTTGAAAAACCACTTTTCGCACTTGTGTTAGTGTTGAAAAACCACTTTTCGCACTTGTGTTGGTGCAGGAAACCACTTCTGCACTTGTATTAGTGTGGAAAAACCACTTTTCGCACTTGTGTTAGTGTTGAAAAACCACTTTTCGCACTTGTGTTAGTGTTGAAAAACCACTTTTTGCACTTGTGTTGGAGCAGGAAACCACTTTTGCACTTGTATTAGTGTGGAAAAACACTTTTTGCACTTGTGATAGTGTTGAAAAACCACTTTTCGCACTTGTGTTAGTGTTGAAAAACCACATTTTGCACTTGTGTTGGTGCAGGAAACCACTTTTGCACTTGTATTAGTGTGGAAAAAAACACTTTTGCACTTGTGATAGTGTTGAAAAACCACTTTTCGCACTTGTGTTAGTGTTGAAAAACCACTTTTCGCACTTGTGTTAGTGTTGAAAAACCACTTTTCGCACTTGTGTTGGTGCAGGAAACCACTTTTGCACTTGTATTAGTGTGGAAAAAACACTTTTCGCACTTGTGTTAGTGTAGAAAAACCACTTTTCGCACTTGTGTTAGTGTTGAAAAAACACTTTTCGCACTTGTGTTAGTGTTGAAAAACCACTTTTCGCACTTGTGTTGGTGCAGGAAACCACTTTTGCACTTGTATGAGTGTGGAAAAAACACTTTTTGCACTTGTCATAGTGTTGAAAAACCACTTTTCGCACTTGTGTTAGTGTTGAAAAACCACTTTTCGCACTTGTGTTGGTGCAGGAAACCACTTTTGCACTTGTATTAGTGTGGAAAAAACACTTTTCGCACTTGTGTTAGTGTTGAAAAACCACTTTTCGCACTTGTGTTAGTGTTGAAAAACCACTTTTCGCACTTGTGTTGGTGCAGGAAACACTTTTGCACTTGTAAAACCATTTCATGTAAATAGAGGGGGGGGGGGGGGGGGGATTGTCACTGTACTCGCAAGCCGTTCGCCGTTCGCTTTGGCGTTGCGAATGGACCAAAACATTTCATGGACCAAACCATTTCATGTAAAGCGTTCGCCGTTCGCTTTGGCGTTGCGAATGGACCAAAACATTTCATGGACCAAACCATTTCATGTAAATAGAGGGGGGGATATAATTTTAGATATAGATATAGTACGGGCATGCCCTAGTTGAACTAAATAATGATAAGGGATACAGGTATGCTTTAACCGTTATTGATTTGAGGAGTAGATTTGCCTGGGTTGTTCCTTTGAAAAACAAAAGGGGTAATACTCTTATGTTAGCTTTCAGTGGAATATTTAGTAAAAGTAAAAGAAACCAAAGAAGTTATGGACTGATGAGGGAACAGAGTTCTACAACAAAATATTTATGAAATTTCTTAAGGGGGAGGATATTAAATTATACAGCACCTTTAATGAAGGAAAGGCAGTTGTTATTGAGCGTTTTAATCGCACTTTGAAAGAGAAACTATATAAAAAATTCACACAACTCGGTTCTCAACAATGGGTATATTTAATCCAGAATATTGTAGATAATTACAATAATACAGTTCATTCATCAACAAAATCAAAACCATCAGAAACATTTACAAAATTAGAATATGAAAAGGAGATTAATTTGAGAAAGCCCAAGTTCAAAGTTGGTGATATTGTAAGAATATACAGATGGAAAAGCCATTTTGAGAAAGGTTATACAAAGAGATGGACTAATAAATTATTTAAAATTGTTGATGTAATGGATACAGTCCCTTGGACTTACAAATTATATGATATGAATGGGGAAGAAATCTTGGGTTCATTTTACTCACAAGAATTACAAAAAACACAAGTAAGCAGATGATACCCTTGAAAATAATAAATAAATAAATAAAATGTAATGGGGATACGTTCTTGAGATCTGTGAACCCCAAACACAGAATCCCTCAACTTTCAGTTGGGGCTTAACTTTTGTGTGTACAATGGGGATACGTTCTTGAGATCTGTGAACCCCAAACACAGAATCCCTCAACTTTTCAGTTGGGGCTTAACTTTTGTGTGTACAATGGGGATACGTTCTTGAGATCTGTGAACCCCAAACACAGAATCCCTCAACTTTTCAGTTGGGGCTTAACTTTTGTGTGTGTGTATGTGTGAGTGAGTCATAATAATATACAAACCCTAACCCAACCCCATCCCTAACCCAACCCTATCCCTAACCCAACCCCATCCCTAACCCAAACCCATCCCTAGCCCAACCCCCATCCCTAATCCAACCCCATCCCTAACCCAACCCCATCCCCAACCCAACCCCATCCCCAACCCAACCCCATCCCTAACCCAACCCCATCCCCAACCCAACCCCATCCCCAGCCCAACCCCAACCCAACCCCATCCCCAACCCCATCCCTAACCCAACCCCATCCCTAACCCAACCCATCCCTAACCCTCACATTCAAAATCCCAACCCCAACCCCAACCCCAACCCTAACCCAACCCCATCCCTAACCCAACCCCAACCCTAACCCTCACATTCAAAATCCATCCCTAACCCAACCCCATCCCGAACCCAACCCCATCCCTAATCCTCACATTCAAAATCCCACCCTAACCCTAACATAATCTTTTTTTTCTCTTTTTTAAAATACGTATTTCATTTTTTTTTTTTTCCTCTCCTGCCAATTCTGTCTTTCAAAGCTTTCAAGTTTGAAGAAGTAGAAATGGGAAGAAATAATTTTCCAGTATTTCTTCCTCGAACTTTCTTGATATTGCTTAAATCAAGCGTCATTAAACAAAGAACATTGTTCATTGCTTTAGAATGCAAAGAGTCTCCAAGATGGACCCCACAGGTAGAGTCTCCAAAATAAAACCAACTTTCCAAGTTCCCAAGGTATAACCACATTCCTGTTGAGCCTCCAAGATAGGTATCACATTCCGTGTCATCAAAACAAAACCCCCATTCCGAGTCTCCAAAAATATAACCATCTTTCCAAGTCTCCAAGGTAGAACCACAATTTTCAGAAATATTGGGGTTTCCGTGATAAGTCTCACATAGTATAACTGCGGACCATCAGGGAAAACTTCCCTTTCCCAATTTTTTAGGGTTTCTATGATGTGTCTCACATAGTATAACTGCGGACCATCAGGGAGAACTCTCCTTGCCCAATTTTTTATGGTTTCTGTGATGTGTCTCACATAGTATAACTGCGGACCATCAGGGAGAATTCCCGTTTCCCAATTTTTTAGGGTTTCTATGATGTGTCTCACATAGTATAACTGCGGACCATCAGGGAGAACTCTCCTTGCCCAATTTTTTTGGGTTTCTGTGATGTGTCTCACATAGTATAACTGCGGGCCATCAGGGAGAATTCCCGTTTCACAATTTTTTAGGTTTCTACGATGTGTCTCACATAGTTATAACTGCGGACCATCAGGGAGAACTCCCCTTTCCCAATTTTCAGAAATTTGTGGGTCTCCAATGTATGACTTGTATTCTGGCTCATCAAGATAGAACTTGTTCAGTGGGTTTTGTTTTGATAACTCACAACAAGTATCATCATGGTAAAACTCTTTTTCAGGATTTTGTGGATCTCCAAGGTATAACTCTTTGGCTGGGTCATCAAGGTAGAACTCGTTCTGGGGGTCTTGGTTGTTCAAAATGTCTTCAAACAAAAAAATTACTTCATCCCAAGTTGTGTTAAAAGCAGAATTTTCATTTCGTATCTCAGATACAATTTCCTGTGAAAGAAAATAACAATGTATTAATTTAATACAATATTTTTATTTGTATAAATCTAGCTCTATGAATATTAAAATAAACTTTGTTAACTCTTTCACGAGTCTCACCTAAAAAAAAAAAAAAAAAAAATTAAAATAAATAAATAAATAAATAATTAAATAAATAAATAAATAAATAAATAAATAAACAAACCTACCTCCATTGATAAGAGGTTCGAGTCCAGTTCATCAATCTGAAGGTTGAGCGCTTCACAGGTAGTAGGACTCCAAGGGATACCAAAGTTATCCCATTCCATTTCGGCATAGTAGTCCATTCTCAAGTGAAGCAGAAAGCGTGTTTGAAAAAGCCTGTGTGGTCGGTGCCTTTTATAAGAAGGGCTGGGTGTGTCATTTCCTGTGGAAATTCCCTGGGCAAACCTGGGCATGTCTTAACTGGAAATGATGTGATGGAAATTCCCTGAAAATGATGGAATGTATTACCTGGAAATTATACAATGCTGAAGAGTTTATAAAGTGGGTGGGACTTAACAAAGTGGGTGGGGCTTAGCAAAAGTGGGTGAACCTTAGTAAAAGTGGGCGTGGCTTAACAAAAAGTGGGTGGGGCTTACCAAAAAGTGGACGGAGCTGAACAAAAAGTGGGCAGAGCCTACCAAAAAGTGTGTGGCACAGGAGGCACTCAGACAAGGACATTGAGGGAGGTTTATCATTTTATTTTATCTCAGTTAAAATATCTTGATAAAGAACCAAACTCAAACATATACTTTGTTAATGTATTAGATGGTGAAGAGAGTTGTAGGAGAATTAAATTATTTCCTACGCATAAACAAATATTTGTAGGATCATTGTTTCAGTGGTCTACTAAACAACAAAGATCATTGATAGTAAGAGTAAAAGGCCTATAAGACCAAGGGGGGAAGGAATAGAGGTGTTAAGGGGAAATGAAGAAAAGTGATGGTGAGAGGAAAATTTACATGTAAGTGAATGGAGATTTGGAAGTTCAATGAAGGATTGGTTCCAAGCTGTTAGTGTTCAGCCTGGTACATCAAGATGGGTTTACCATTCAGCCCTAGCTCAATTAAAATATCTTCATTATGTATTAGCCCAAGTAGATTAATTGGCTCATAAGGCCAATAAGCTCATGGTTCAAAAGGCCAAAAGGCTCATAGAGTCTTTTGGATTAATAGGGGTGTTTTCCAAAAGTGGGAAAAGACAGGGGGGTAAACGACATTAGATAGGGATTCCCATGTTAAATGGGTTTGTCCCAGGAACAACATTTATCATCTACTATTGGGCCTCCGTTGGTGCGCTCCTGAGGCACCGCCCCCTTCTGCACAGTGGGCCTTCATTGGTGCGCTCCTGAGGCACCGCCCCCTTCTGCACAATGGGCCTTCGTTGGTGCGCTCCTGAGGTACTGCACCCTTCTGCACAGCGGCCCTCCGTTGGTGCGCTCAGGAAGCACCGGACTTCTGCACAGTGGGCCTTCGTTGGTGCGCTCTTGAGGCACCGCCTCCTCCTGCAGAGTGGGGCCTTCATTGGTGCGCTCCTGAGGCATCGTGCCCTTCTGCATAGTGGGCCTCCGTTGGTGCGCTTTTGAGGCACCGCCCCCTTCTGCACAGTGAGCCTTCATTGGTGTGCTCTTGAGGCACCGCCCCCTTATGTTGTCAATCACTTGCGCTGGAAACGTTTCGTTCTCAACGTTTGTTTCCTCTGTGTGCGAAGCTGTTCTTATTAGTCCCCTACCGGTGTACACCGGAGGGGACTATAGGTTTGCACGCTGTCCCTCCGTCTGTCCGTCTGTCTGTCAGTCTGTCAGTCCGTCACACAAAGAACAGTTTTCCGGACTTTTTTTTCTAAACTCTTAATGCTAATGATTTCAAACTTGGGACATGGTTTCCTCATGATAAGTTACAGATCAAGTTCGAACTTCACGATGTTTCGATCATTTTTGACAAAGTTATGGCACTTAATTTATTCTAGAGTTCTCCTCAAGCCGCACCGTGGGCCCTCAGCCTCGTCTCGCGAACGTCAAAAGCGCGACACAGCTCGCGCTTTCGGCAGGGGCGGAGCCAAGCCGAGCAACATATATATATATACACATCAATCATTGATCGTGAACCGAAAAATATAATAAATTACTGATATTTAGCGACTCGAAAGGTTCTTTATCAACAACTTATAAGTCCCCTACCGGTGTATACCGGAGGGGACTATAGGTTTGCACGCCGTCCCTCCGTCTGTCCGTCCGTCAGTCTGTCAGTCCGTCACGCAAAGAACAGCTTTCCGGACTTTTTTTTCTAAACGCTTAATGCTAATGATTTCAAACTTGGCACATGGTTTCCTCATGATAAGTTACAGATCAAGTTCGAACTTCACGACGTTTCGATCATTTTTGTCCCCTGTCGCACCGCGGAGCGAAAGGGGGACTATGGTTTTCCGTGCGTGCGTGCGGGCGTGCGTGCGTAAGCGAAGGACCGAATTCTAATTTGGTGTGTGGGTGCAACTGGGCATATGGAAGAACCCTATTGAAAATTAGGTCGCCACGTCAAAATCCAAGATGGCCACCGCCATGTATGTCTGAACCTTGTGAGCGAAATATCTTGAAAAACAAGCATTCTGAGTATTGCGCTGCAATACATGTCCCCTACCGGCAGTCTGTCGTCCGGAAAACTGTTGGGGAAGTTACCAAGGGTTATTTACCCACAGGTTCTGAAGCGTTTCCAATTGCTAATTACCTCAGGACGGGCTCACCTGTGATTCGCACTCGGGACTTTGATTTATACACCTTGCAGACAGGTCAGCAGAAGCACGACAAAATAGGTTGTTGATAAAGAACCTTTCGAGTCGCTAAATATCAGTAATTTATTATATTTTCCGGTTCACGATCAATGATCGATGTGTATATATATATATATATGTTGCTCGGCTTGGCTCCTCCCCTCACGAAAGCGCGCACTGTGTCGCGCTTTTGACGTTCGCAGAAGAGGCTGAGGGCGCGTGGTGCGGCTCGAGGAGAACTCGAGAATAAACAAGAGATTAGCATTTTAAAAATATTTTCGTTTATTTAACGATATCTGCCAAACCACGTGCCCTATCGCAAATTCCAAAAGGATATTTTAGAAGATTGACATGCTGAACAGATCTGTGAAGTTTCCCCTTGATTGGATCAAAAATTAGGGAGGAGCTCAGCTTTAAAGGTTCATGCTTAAAAACGTCATAACTCTGAAACCATGTGATGCATGACGTAATGCTCGCTGATTTTTTTTGTTCGTCCTAGGTATGCGATTCTGCCTGCAGAGTTTGGCCTCAATCTGTTCAGCCGTTGCAAAGGAAAAAGGTGTTTTCATGTTTTCACGAAAAACAATATGGCGTCCAAACCACGTGACCTGTGGCGTCATAATTACCATTAAAATATTCTACAGACCGAGTCCCTCATATGGTGAAAATTTGATCTCAATCGGTCCAATTATTGCAGAGAAAATCTTTTTTAAAGGAAATTAAAACTTAAAATGGCACTGAGTTAAGGATCATCAGAATTATCAGAATTCCCAAAGTTCAAAGTGCCATAACTTTGTCAAAAATGATCGAAACGTCGTGAAGTTCGAACTTGACCTGTAACTTATCATGAGGAGACGATGTGCCAGGTTTGAAATCATTAGCATTAAGTGTTTATAAAAAAAAGTCCGGAAAACTGTTCTTTGCGTGACGGACTGACGGACGGACGGACTGACTGACTGACGGAGGGAGGGACGGCGTGCAAACCTATAGTCCCCTCCGGTGTACACCGGTAGGGGACTAATAAACGAACTGCTGGCTTCTAATCCGGTGTGTGGGTGTATCTACGCATAAGGAAGAACGCCATTGAAAATTGGGTTGCCACGTCAAAATCCAAGAATGCCGCCTTGCGTCTTCCACTTTGTCAACTCATCACTTCACCGACGGGGGACCGAGGCATAACGCTTGTTGACAAAGTTATGGCACTTTGAACTTTGGTAATTTCCCCAACAGTTTTCCGGACTATAATTTGGAGTGCAGTCAGTCAAAGCTGTTAATATTCCTTGTTTTAACTCCAATTTACATTCTGTTTCCACTTTTAGTGAGAAGTAGGGGTCTGTGCAACCATTCATAAACTTTATTTGGTGCAAATCGGATAATTTTTAGCCGAGTTACCTCAGATCGTGTGTTGGTAATTATATAATTCACACAGACAGATTCATTCACTTGGGGACGACTAAGAAGAAGACCTTTGTTGGTCGAAAGCTTGTCGAAAATTAAAGATCGAAGTCCTGAAGCTACGTCCGCGTCTGATTTAATCTCCCGATTATTTATTTAATGCAAATGAGACGCCCTGCTCGTACTGTGGAGTTTCTACTATTTCTCACAGTTTTATATATATATATATATATATATATATATATATATATATATATATATATATATATATATATATATATATATATATATATATATATATATATATATTGTTGCGGATATGGGATTTGGCCTCCATCCATATCCGCTTGTAAATATTCCCCTATTTCCCCAACAATCCCCCATTCCCTAGTCCCATTTCTGTAAACAACACTCTGTAGAACCGACCTTCCCCCTTTTCCCCCATTAAATGTCGTGCCCAGGTTCACCGCATCTCACATAGACAACTATAGGACATCTTGCTAGTTATTCTTCGTCTATGTCAGTTAAGGACTCGTTTCCATTAATTCTGACTCTTCGTTGCACCAGAATGTGATTGTATGGCACCAGTAGTGAGTTTAGGACCTCCCAATACCTCCCCACAACCTCATCTCCGCATCCTCCCATCATCTCATGGAACTACAACAACAACTACAACGACAGAGGGGGGCGGCGCGGCGCGGCGCGGGGAGTGTGCGTCCTCACTCCGGCTTGGTTAGCCGCCATTGCCCATGTGCTCGACGGGGTTACCAAATAGGGGCTCCCTGTCAGCTCCTCGTCAAGGGCGGAGCCCGGTAACCCCCCGCAGCCAATAAGAAGCGGCGGGCCGATTCCATCTGGGGCGGAGCTAACGAGCCGAGGGCGTGTCACTCCCCGCTGGATATACGCAGCCACTTACCGGAGGTGACGTCAGATGCGCCCCCAGCTTGGAGAAAGAACGTCACCTTCGAGCGCTGAGAGACCTCCCTGCATCTTTTGGACCGCGCTTTATCCTGTCCCTGAGCCAAGGTGCACCTTGTGCTATCCATCGACTACCTGCCCTTCCTTGCCATCAATCCCTGTGTGAGTCAGTCTTGTCCTGTTTATCTGTGGTCTGTCGGGGCTACTATAAGACCGTGATTAAGTGCCTACCTTCCTATGCTGTACCTCTTGTCCTTGTAATCTCAACGCTCTGCATACAAATATTATAACCTCCTCCGGAGGTCTTGAAAACTGTACCCCTGGTGTCGTGTCATCTAACCCAGCCGTTGTGTCCTTTCCTTAATTGATTTAGCATAGCGCGACTTAGTCAACGTTCGAGTGGAATCGGGTAAACTGTGCAGACGCGGTCATACCAAACCGCTCGGTAAACTAACATCCAAAACCGCGTCTGTAACATTTGGTGTCGGGAAGTGGGATTCGATCCGGAGCGCGTTTCACGCGCTCGAAATTATAACAGCGAAATTTAATTGTGTTTTCCAAAAAAAAAAAAAAAAACCCGAATTTTAAAAGTCGCGCTATGGCAGACCAAGACGGCTGGGTTCCGGTAGAAGAGAGTGAGGCAGGGTCGATCCAGGACCAAAATGAGGAACAAGAGGAGAGCGAAGCAGTGAGGGTAGCAGATTCTCAAAATAGCGTCGTCGCGCACGGGGTAGCAGACGCACAAAATGGCGCCTCGCACATGGCCACGGCGCCCACGCCCGCGACCGTAGTAGCGCCGCTGGTAGATTTGAACCTTTTTCTTATGCAAATGAAGGCCCTTATGGACAAGAATAATGAAGAAATGGAAAACAGAATGATGGGGGCCCTTATGGGACAAATGGGGAATCGGATGGATGCTCAGAGTGAGCAAATGAGGACCTCCATTGAGGAGGAGTGAGGACCTCCATTCAACAATGGATGGAGGTCCTCAATGCCAAACAGGAAATTAGAGCTGTCTCCCTCGACATATCACGTGCCTTCGACACGGTCTGGCACCCCGCTCTGCTCACCAAACTCTCCTCCTTTGGTATCCATGGAAATCTCCACGCATGGCTGGCGGACTTCCTCTCTAGTCGTCGTCAACGTGTGGCCCTGAATGGGTTTCTCTCATCTCCTCTTCCTGTTCAGGCTGGAGTTCCCCAAGGCAGTGTTCTGGGCCCCGTGCTTTTTCTGGTCTTCATCAATGATCTCTCTGACTCTCTCGAAAATCCTCTCTATCTCTTTGCTGATGACTCCACTCTCTGCCGCTCCATTCCTCTTCCCTCAGATCGGCAGTCTGCTGCCTCCTCACTCTCTGAAGACCTGGACAAAATCACAGACTGGTCAAACAAGTGGAACATGTCTTTCAATCCTGACAAATCTCACACTCTTACTATGTCTCTCCGAAAAGATCGACTGGACAACCCTCCCATCTACTTTCTCAACAATCCTCTCCAAGAAGTTCTGTCGCTCAAGATTTTGGGTCTCACTATCTGCCATGATCTTTCTTGGGAAAACCACATTTCCAAGCTGGCCTCCAAAGCCAGTCGCCGACTGGGCATCCTCCGTCGTGCGAAGTCCTTCCTCGGCACACCTGAGCTCCTCACCACATACAAGGCTTTCATCCGCAGCTCAATGGAATACTGTTCTCCCCTATGGGCCGGTGCTCCTGCCTCACACCTAGCTCGGCTTCACGCTGTTGAAACCAAAGCTTTCAGAATTATTGGAATCTCCCGCGATGAAGCTATCTCTGAGGGCCTTTCACTCACTCACCGCAGGCAGGTAGGTGGTCTTTCTGTCTTCTACCGACTCCTCTCCGGCCTTGCACCCCCAGCTCTCTCTGTGCTCTGTCCCCCAAATATTCCTACAGGTCGCACAAGATCTGCCAGCAACCCTCTGATGGTTAAACTGCCGAAATCTCGGCTCTCCGCTCACCTTCACTCTTTCATTCCTCTTTTCTCCCGCCTCTGGAACAAACTCCCTCACTCCCTTCAATCCCACTCCTCCCTCCAGGTCTTTAAAACAGCCGTTCACCACCATCTCTTATCTTCCCCCATCCAAAACCTTGATCTTTTCTACCCCCGCTAATTCACCCCAGATCCACCTTGTTTGAAATTCCAACTTCTTTCCTGGAAGTCCTGGCAGTGTCCATATGTTTTATACCTCTCCCACTGCCCCCTTCCCACGCCCCCCCCCCCCCCAAAGCCCTCGCCCTCTCTCAGATCTCTCGATGTCTCCATGTCTCTCGGTCCCTGCTCTCAAATGTTGTGTTTGTGTCCTTCCCCCTCTCTCCCCATCTTGTCTACCGCTCCCTATGTTATATGTTATATGTTTTATGTGTCGGTTTGTCTTTCTGTGTGATTAATGTTCGCTCTTTCACGAGCCTCGATATTGTATACAAAAAAAAAAAAAAAAAAAAAAAAAAAAAAAAAATAAAAAAAAAAAAAAAAAAAATAAAAAAAAAATGAGGGCTGATAGTGAGCGATTGGGTGAGCGATTGGAAGGCCAAATGGGGGTAATGAGGGACGAAGCGAGGGGTACCGGTGAGGGGTGAGACAATAATTTTAAGGGATTAGACAAGAAATTTGGGAAATTAGACAATAGATTAGGGGAAATACAGGAGGGGTTAACGGGGGTAGAAAATAGAATGGCTGCCCAGGAGAATCAGATAGAGGGAGTGAAAAATGGGTTAGAGGGGTTAGAAAACACCATGGAAGGCAAATTGAGGGACATGAGGGACCAAGCGGAAAGGGAAGTTAAACAAATGGGGCAGCAGATAGAGGGGGTCAGAATGGGGGTAGAAACCAAACTGGATGCTCACAGGGAGGAAATGGAGCAGATGAGGGTGGCATCTGGGCAGGAGATGCAAGTGATGGGAGAGGAAATCAGAAGAGGGGTGAGTGAGGAGGTCAGAGGAGTGCGCGAGGAGGTGAGGCATTGTAAGGAGCGCATGGAGAAGGAGGTGAGAAAGGGGACTGTAAAATTGCAAGGGGGCATAGAGGACCTGAGGCAGGAGGTGGAACAGCTGACGGAGGGACAAAAAGGACTAACGGAGCAGGTTCAAAGGAACACTGCGGTATTAGGAGGGTTAAAAGCGACACAGAAAGAACTAAAAGACGACTTGATAGCGACGAAGAGGGAATGTCAGATGGTACGTGAGGGACTGACAACGAGGTTGGACGAGGTGACAGAGGTAATGGAGACGAAGGACCGGCAGGTGAGGACGCACATGGAAACGGTCAAGGTAGCCTTGGAGGACGAGCTTGAGGAGACGTACCGGGGAATAAAAGAGGTGAAGCAGAAATTAGAAGAAGTGGAAGAAGGGGTGAGCGAAATTAAGAAGCGACGGAGAGGGGATAAGAAAGAGATAAAAGAGGAGATAAAAGAATTGGTCCAAAGTCTGTGTTCGGATCGTAATGATGTGCTCATTAACCGGATGAGGGATTCGCAGGTGATGGAGGAGAAGCGAAGAGGAAGAGGACCCGGTGTAAGTGGTGACCAATATGGTCGTGCGTATGATGCGCCAGGTGATTTAATGAGCTTGGGGGTCGAGATGGACCCGGGTGTTCGTGAGAGGCCGTTGGTGAAGTGTGCGACAGGTCTGGTGTGCGAAAAAGGAGGTGTGCGAGAAAGTCCGACTCTGGGGTGTGTGAGGAAAAAGTGCGTGCCAAGGAGTGAGGGTGCTGGCGAGAGTGAGTCGGTCGTAGCGCGTGTGCGAGGGAGCACATGGAAGCGCGGTGTGGTAAGTGTTACAGAGGGTGTGACGGGAGAGTGTGCGCAAGAGTGTGCGCGAGAAAGGTGTGTGACGGACAGGTGCATGGGGAAAGAGTGCGCTGTCAAAGGCAAGGAAGAATGCACGCCTGTGGTGAGTGTTACAGAGGGTGTGATGGGAGAGTGTGCGCGAGAAAGGTGTGTAACGGACGGGTGCCTGAGGAAAGAGTGCGCTGTCGAGAGTAAGGGTGAGTGTGCTGTCAAGAGTGGAGGTGAGAGTAGTGAGAGTGACATGGAGCGTGAGTTGGTTGTGACAGGGAGCGAGGATGTACACCTGGGATGGAAGGATGCACACCTGGAATGGTAGAGCGTGAGTGGGAATGCACGCTGGAATTGGTAGTGAGGCACGTGGTTGGGTGTGCGAGTGAGAGCACACCTGTGATTGTCACAGAGGAGGTGACCGAGGAAGGGGCGCGAAGAGGTGTGTTGGTGAGGTGTGCGAGCGACGAATGTGTGCCAAGGTGCTCGGTGGTCAGGTGTGTGACCAAGGCTGTGAGTGGAATGAGTGTACCGAGGTGTGTAAGGAAAGGTACGAGGAGCATGGAAACGGCTGGATGTGTGAGCAAGGAACGGGCTGCGGGGTGTAAGCATGCAGGTGAAGCATCGACGGTAACCAGGTTAGAGGTTAGGTCGACTTTTAGCCGAAGCGGGCCCTCGGTGCGTGCCGGGCCTCGCTTTGAACGGCCGCGTCCGTGCTCCACTAGGCGGAGCTGGCGGCCCGATAGGAAGGGTCGTCATGGCGACCACTTTTTGTTGAGGCATTCCGGCAGGTCGAGATCGGGCCATGGGATGGCTCCGTGCCGAGATGGTGCGTGGGATCTCGGCCCGGGTAAACCTCCTTCCCTGCACCGAATGCCGGACGCATCCAGCCGCTGGCACAGAACAACCCGCATTCATGGCTTGGCTGTACGAAGCCGAGCTTTAGAAGTGAATTGGCGCACCGAGAGGCATTAGTGAGTAGACGGGTGATGAGGTTAGTGTTTTGGCCCCAAAATTAGAGAAAAACAAAATTTGATGATTGGCAAGGGATTGGCAGTAATGATTGGCAGATGATGGGTAGTGATTGGCAAATTTTTAATTTGTTGAAATTTGATGTGCAAAATTGGTAGTGAGCGATGGGCCCGGTGGGTAAGGGTGGCATCCCTGCCACCCTTCCCAAGTGGGGGCAAATGCGCACTAGCTTATGGGGTGATGGCAGTGAAAACTAGCCCGGGTGGGTTAGGTTATATTGATAGGGATCTAGCGAAGATGACAGTAGGTAACGTTAAGTTTAGTTAGTGACTGATACCTGTAGTGGGGACGCAGGTAGATTAGTGTGGATTATAATGACGACGGAGCGCAATAGTTTAAAGGGACGACTGGGAAGCGCAAGTTTCAGAGGGGAGTAGTTAGATGAGATGATGCTGTGTGAGAACTGGACAGGTGTGTGGAGCAGTGTATGAGTAGTGAGTGTTGTGGATCAGCGCGAATGCGCTTTGGGGAGAGAAGGGTGCAGGTGGCACCAGGTGTGAGAGCACAGGTGTGCAAGTACAGGTGTGTGGAATATATGGAGCAGAGAATGAGTGGTGTGGAGAGAGTTAGAGTAAGTGGTACGGAGTGGTGTGCATGGTGCGAAGGTGTGGATGGGGGAAGAGTGGACCCCTTTCACGAGTACCCGGGGCGGGTAGTGTAAGTGTTAGGTAGAGGGTATAGGTAAATTGTGGTTGGATATTGGCATTTGTGGTGGGGTTGCAGAATGGTATTTGGATGGGTGCATTAGTGTTGTGGAAATGGCTGGGCGTGTAGCCTGTTAGTGTGTGTAGTTGGTTGGGCACTCCACCACTGTGAGGATGTCGGCCAGGTGAGGCCGCAGGTGGGCTCTGGGAGCCGTTAGTGTCAGTGGGGCCCGAGGATCCGGAGGACGGACCCGGGTAGCCCAGTGCCAGAGAGGGCACCGAGTGGGGAGAGCGCCAGAGGGCCTTCCCCAGGTAGTTAGGTTAGGGTAAGGAGCAGGTAAGCTCGGAGGCAACTGCAGTGGTGGAGGTGTGCAGGTGGGTAGACCTGCTGGGAGAGCTACACGTCGCAGCCCAGAAATTGTGCGAGGGCACAGGGAGATGAATCGGGGGAGTGAGACGCCAAATTGAAAAGCACCACAGTTTGGGCAATGGGAATTGGTTTTTAGAACCCATAGTGTAAGAGGGCCAATGGTTTGGCAGGAGAAAGACCCCGGGTAATGTAAAGTTGTTAAAGTCATTTAGGAAATAGTTAGGATTGATGAACCTGTCGCACCATACGCAGCCACTTACCTGTGGTGATGATGATGACTCCACACCTGTGTTTTCTTTGTTTTGTGTTGCAGGAAATAAGAATTGCTGGGTGGATTGGTGAGACGCATCACGACGTGGATGAGACATTGGGGTGATTGCATCTCTCCCTCCTTAGGAGGGACTGATGATGAATTGGTGATGGCAAATTTTGATGTTGAGTTGGAGATGGCAAATTTTGATGAGAGTTGGAAATGGCAAATTTGATTGGTTAGGAGGGAGAGAAGACTAATTTGGTTTATGGGAGGAACGGGGAAGACAGTAGGGACGTTTGTTGATTTGTAAAGTAGATGTTTATGGGTAGTGTTGTGTTTTGTGGATACAGTAAGGGGTAAGGGAGGGGCAATGTAGGTTACCTGGTGGGGGGGGGGGGGGGGCGTACGGTAGGAACGTACCTGTCTCACCTGGTTCCCATGTGCCCCCAGTGTGCATTACCTTGCATTGCGTGCACTTTTGCGCCCTTACCACCTGACTCACTTGTCTTCTTCTTTTGTCTCCCACCTCCGAGGATCTGGCTTTGGGGCAGAGAGAGAGGAGAGAGAGGTGCTGGCTCCGCAGTTGTGGGCCTGCACTTTTGCTGCTTGCTGCCGGGATCGATACACCATATGGACCGCAATTTTTGTGGCCGCCCACCATGGACCGCAGTCTTTTGCGGCCAAGCACCACCCGTGGAAGGACCTATGGGTCAACGTGGCACCTATGCCATACAGGTGAACCACTTTTAGTTGGCCCCCTGACGGCCACAATAAAGAAATGGACGCGGTTGGCGCCTTTCTTTATTTTTTAAAGAAGCCAGAAGGCCAAGTGCACCACACGAAGGCAAGACCAGCGGCAGAACATCGGCCGGCTGCGACACCACCGGTGACGTTGAACACTTTATTGGTGCACCGGATGGTGCTGACTGTATGTATGGGGTGGTGCTTTTGGTGCTTGGAAGGGTTGCTCTGCACATTATTAAAGGCCGTAAGGCCACAGAGCACTCGTGGGTTGGTGTATCGATGCTGGCATGCGTGCTCTCTCTATGCATAACATCTGCATGTGTTCCTCCAAAAACAGGTCCTGGATCGTAGTGTAAATATCAGTGTAGTCTTATGTAAATGATGCTCCCTACCGGCTGTATGTTTAGTTTGAGGATTCTTTCCGCGATTCGGTTATCCTGTGGGTGTGTTTCTGTGAGAAGAAGGGTGCAACGTCGCAGGGGGACATATTTACTCATTTGTGAACATCTGTAAAACTGTCGCACTCAGGGTAGAGTTAATAGTAGAGGGAACTACATCTGAGTGCCACACTAACGTAGGTAAAGATTTATCGGGTCGGGACGCCCCGAGGTAGAGAAGGGTGCAATGTTGCGGATATGGGATTTGGCCTCCATCCATATCCGCTTGTAAATATTCCCCTATTTCCCCAATACTCCCCAACTATCCCCAATCCCCCATTACCTAGTCCCATTGTCTGTAAACAACACTCTGTAGAACCGACCTTCCCCTTTTTCCCCCATTAAATGTCGTGCCCAGGTTCACCGCATCTCACGTAGACAACTATAGGACATCTTGCTAGTTATTCTTAGTCTATGTCAGTTAAGGACTCGTTTCCATTAATTCTGACTCTTCGTTGCACCAGAATGTGATTGTATGGCACCAGTAGTGAGTTTAGGACCTCCCAATACCTCCCCACAACCTCATCTCCGCATCCTCCCATCATCTCATGGAACTACAACAACAACTACAACAACAGAGGGGGGCGGCGCGGCGCGGCGCGGGGAGTGTGCGTCCTCACTCCGGCTTGGTTAGCCGCCATTGCCCATGTGCTCGACGGGGTTACCAAATAGGGGCTCCCTGTCAGCTCCTCGTCAAGGGCGGAGCCCGGTAACCCCCCGCAGCCAATAAGAAGCGGCGGGCCGATTCCATCTGGGGCGGAGCTAACGAGCCGAGGGCGTGTCACTCCCCGCTGGATATACGCAGCCACTTACCGGAGGTGACGTCAGATGCGCCCCCAGCTTGGAGAAAGAACGTCACCTTCGAGCGCTGAGAAACCTCCCTGCATCTTTTGGACCGCGCTTTATCCTGTCCCTGAGCCAAGGTGCACCTTGTGCTATCCATCGACTACCTGCCCTTCCTTGCCATCAATCCCTGTGTGAGTCAGTCTTGTCCTGTTTATCTGTGGTCTGTCGGGGCTACTATAAGACCGTGATTAAGTGCCTACCTTCCTATGCTGTACCTCTTGTCCTTGTAATCTCAACGCTCTGCATACAAATATTATAACCTCCTCCGGAGGTCTTGAGAACTGTACCCCTGGTGTCGTGTCATCTAACCCAGCCGTTGTGTCCTTTCCTTAATTGATTTAGCATAGCGCGACTTAGTCAACGTTCGAGTGGAATCGGGTAAACTGTGCAGACGCGGTCATACCAAACCGCTCGGTAAACTAACATCCAAAACCGCGTCTGTAACAATATATATATATATATATATATACTGTATATATATATATATATATATATATATATATATATATATATATATATATATATATATATATATATATATATATATATATATATATATATCTATCTATCTATCTATCTATAATTCCAGTAATCTCTGTGTGTATGTTTGTTTGTACGTTTGTTTGTTTGTTTGTATGTCTGTGACCGCTGTTTCTCGACAACTACCGGTCCGATATACTTGAAACTTGCCAGGTATATTGCTGGGGACCCGAGGATGTGCCTTTTCAAGGTTTCATATTAATCGGACAATTACTTACCGAGCTATGTCCAAAAAACGATTCAACCAATCAGAGAGCAGCGAGCTATCGCGTGTGCCGAACGTGGCGGACACACTCTGCCTCGGATGGCACATTTGCGAGCGTATTCATTTATTTCACGTTTGCAAACTATGTTGCCGTTAAACTATGTTTTAAAACTAATAAAAACTAATTTGCGATTCATCGTAAATGCGATATATGACCTTCCGGACAGTGAGGACTGCACTTCCGGCATCCAATCACAGAACGCGTTATTGCGTAGGCGTGGCCGATGTGAGAGCGAGCTGATGCTGAGCCCAGCGCGTGCGCCATTACGGTACGTAATTCGATTTCTTCCGGAGAAAATAATAATTTCTCGATTTCTTATGCGCATTATTTCTCCCAATTCAGTCAGAGCGAAGGGCGGAAGCGAAGAGCGTTGTTTTTTTTGTTTACGGGCGTACGGGCGGGGTAGAGCGTACGGGTAGCGTTTTTTTTTTTTTTTGGCACATTTGAGAGCGTATTCATTTATTTCACGTTGGCAAACTATGTTGCCGCTATGTTGGCGTTAAACTATGTTTTAAAACTAATTAAAACTAATTTGCGATTCTTTCGCTTTCCTGCGCATTTGTGCACGCTATGGCGATTTCTTTACCAAACTCCGCTAGCCGTTAGCTTTGGACCAAACCATTTCATGTAAATAGAGGGGGGGGATTGTCACCGTACTCGCAAGCCGTTAGCTTTGGACCAAACCATTGCATGTAAATAGAGGGGGGGGGGGGATATACTTTTAGATATATATATAGTACGGGCATGCCCTAGTATATATAATCGTTAGATTAAATAAGACGCGGACGTAGCTTCAGGACGTCGATCTTTAATTGTCGACAAGCTTTCGACCAACAAAGGTCTTCTTCTGAGTCTACAAAAACAGCAGGCATGTATATCAGTCAAGTATGTATAGTGATGCGTGCAAGATGTGTGATATGTGTAGAAAATGCATACAAAAGGAAGAGCCACGCCAAAGTTCACTCACCGGACCCAAGTTCAACGGAAGTGAAGCGCACCTTCCAGTTACCGTTTGCATTACAGTTCCGGTGCACGTGCACATACAAATACAGTGGAACCTCGACTTACGAGTGCCCCAACTTACGAGTTTTTCGAGATACGAGCCGTCACTCTGGCAGTTTATTGCTTTGAGATGCGAGCCGAGATCCGAGTTACGAGCTTTCGCCACCCGGTCACGTGGTTATCTTGCCGTGCACGTACAGTATCTCTGTCGTAGTATAGCGCTGCATTTTAGTTTTCGCATTTCGGTTATTTTGAGTTTCCGCCGCCAGGTGGGCTCCGGTCACGTGGTTATCTTGACGTGCACGTACAGTATCTCTGTCGTATAGCGCTAATGATATATAACGCCGCCGATAATGATATGATAATTTATGATAATCTATGCAGCACGACGTGGTCCTCACGTCACACAAGGCGCCTTTGCCGGCGCAAAACGGCTCTCTCAGGGTCGAACTCGGTATCGTTTTGAGCGCACGGTTCAGACCTTCAAGAAAAAGTTTATTTTGTAAAAATCGAGCCACGCGTTCAAAAGATATGACCGGTTTTGTTCGCCGGCACGTCGGCGCTCGAATCGAATCGAGTTAAAACGAACACTGCCGTTGTCGGGTCCGTCTGAGACAACCACCGGGCCTAGAACGCTGGGACCGGTCTCGTTGGATAGGCCTGGATCAGATCTCGAAACGCTGGAAGCTGCACCTCTCTGTGATAATCTTGTGGACCATGACAAGAGATCGTGCGACACGTGGTTATCATGCCGTGCAAGTACAGTATCTCTGCCGTCAACTTGTTCAGAGTGCCGGCGATAGCTCGCCTTCTCTTTGTGGAAAACACGGTGAGATCCTTAACATCCAACAACTAATGGGACGCAAACGGGGCGCCCAGTTTAGCGGTACACCCATTGATGAATCACCCTGCCTGTGATTCACCCATGACAGGTTATAGCTGGGTCGGGATTCAAACCCAGGCTGGACAGTTTAGACTTTAGAGTCAAGTGTGCGTACCTCCAGTCCAGGCCATCCTGCCAACTTGTATGCTGCATACAGGTGAAATATAAAGCGCGAGATATTTTTATATATACTGTATATTAAAAAAAAATTGGTGTGGTTTTTGGCGGGCTGGAACGGATTAATAGCATTTCAATGCATTTCAATGGGGAAATTTGATTTGAGATACGAGCAATTTGAGTTACGAGCTCGGTCACGGAACGGATTAAACTTGTAAGTCAAGGTTCCACTGTATAGAGATATACATACATAAACACACAAGCATATATTCATATACCATTTATATTCATATAATATATTTATATATTTATATAAATGACATATAAAGGTAGAATGAATGAATGAAGGAAAGAATGAATGAATGAATGGGTTACGGAATGTTTTGTGAATGAATGAATGTTTTTGTAGACTCAGAAGAAGACCTTTGTTGGTCGAAAGCTTGTCGACAATTAAAGATCGACGTCCTGAAGCTACGTCCGCGTCTTATTTAATCTAACGATTATTTATTCAATGCAAATGAGATGCCCTGCTCGTACTGTGGAGTTTGTACTATTTCTTAGTTATATATATATATATATATATATATATATATATATATATATATATATATATATATATATATATATGTATATATATATGTATATATATATGTATATATATATGTATATATATATGTATATATATATGTATATATATATGTATATGTATATATATATGTATATATATATATATATATATGTATATGTATATATATATGTATATATATATGTATATATATATATATGTATATATATATATATGTATATATATATATATATGTATGTATATATATATATTATATATATATATATATATATATATATATATATATATATTAGGGTGGGCTTCAAAAAAGCAAAATGCAGATGTTCTCCGGGACATGGTCTATTTGTGTTCCTTTTGGTGTCAAAGGAAACCACACCAAATTTGAATGGAATCCAATAATATTCAGGGGTGCCACATCAGTGATGAATTTTCCCCCATGCAAAAATAGGAATTCCCATTTTTTGGGCTGTATATACACAAAATAAATACATAATTATATATATACATTAAATATAATATTAAAAATAAATATATAGTAAATATACATTAAATAATAAATATACATAAATACACATTATACATTATATATATACAATATATTATACATACAGTTTTGAGACTTCCTATGATCACTATCTGGGCAATTTTCATGCATGTTTTGTACAGGTTCCCGGGGTCAGGGGTACGCTTTTTTAGTGTGTAATATGTAGGCCTAACTTATTGACTGCGGCTCTTTTGTAGAGAGTGACCCTGTGGAGTAAGAATTAACAGGATTTTACCCACATTCTTGCTTATTTTGCAGATATGGCATGTGCTAGTACCAGTGTTTCATTGAAAACTCGGGCTCAGGATAATGTGTATCTCATTGGGTCCACTTCTGGAGATGCCATCAAAGGTGCCAAGCTCCCGACTGTGCATCAATCTCTTGTCCTGTTTTTCCATCACCTGAAGAAGGAGAATCGCACTGCCCGGGAGAGTGCAACCCTCACCATTGAAGAGGTTGTGAAGTTCTGGGAAAAAGCTCACCTACCTACAACGACGAAGCAGCACTGCATCCATCGTTTGGAGAGGCTATATGAAGAATGGAGGAGCCTCCAAAAAGGTGCAAAGCGGGGTGGTGCGACCCAAGAGAAAAAGGAAGCATCCTTCAAGGCCTCCTTGGAGAAGACGTTTGATCTTAGGCATGCAGATTCGGAGGCCATAATCACCAACCCCGAGGACAGGAAGTTTCTTCACGATCAATTCTCAGAGAGGAAGGCTTCAATGGGATCTGTAGACACTGTGTTGGAAGCAAAAACGTTCTTGTGTGTTTGAAAGATCAGCAGTCACGAGATGATTATCGTGAACTCCTAGAACTGACTGTCATCTACATGGGAGGAATCCCACCTCGTGGAATCCAGATCATGGCTCCAGTCGCAATGCACAGAGCCAGATGGATGGCAAAAGCACTATATTCACTACAGGTGTTCATGTTTCGGTCAGAGTTCCACTTGACACTTCGAGAGGCGAGAGAACTCCGAGCCTTCAACATTTTTGTCTGCCTTGTGTATGTACAGGCTTGGTTTCGGGCTCCACAAGCTATTGAGGCTCCCCTGAATGACATTAACCTCTTCAAGAAGTTGGAAAAGTTTGAACAAATCAATCAGAAGATGGCTCAGGCAGCCTTGAAGGCACTTGGCCGCCACACGTGGTACATGAGCCCAGTACTAGTGGCATTTGCATTCTTTGACACCAGAATTGACGAAGAAAGCAAGATCAATATGATTGAAGCATTGAAAAATGACGGTGAAAACCCCTCTCCAAAGAGACCAGCTATCAAACGAGGAACCGCCCTGTCAATCGCTGGCCTCATAACAAAACACACCAAGCATTTCTTCAGCATCCTAGGGACCCCAACTGATTGGATGGATGAGGATCCTGGTTCATGGGAGCAAGAAACCAGCTTTCAGGAAGCAAAGAAAGCTGCCAGTGGCTTAGTCGTGGTGAACGACAGGGCAGAAAGGGGTGTCGCATTGATACAAGACGACAATAAGCTCCTTACAAAGGATGAAGAGCAAAAGCAAGCTCTGCTCCAAGTTGTTGCTGCTCACAGGAAGATGTACCTCGATGCCAAGAAGGCAACAGTGGTGAAACAGGCCCAGAAATAGGAGTTACATTTCTCATTATATTTGGGTTGTTTAATATTATGTGATATGGTGTCTCTTCATTTTATGAACTGAACATTTGGATTGTTATCATTGAATTTGAGTTTTCATAGCAATATAGTGCTATTTGTGCAGCTATTGTAACTTGTGTTTGCTAGAATACAAAGAAAGTGAGTGGAGGGTGGATTTTCATAAAACAAACTTCTGGTTTTTCTTTCGATCCATATATAGAAAAGTTTTGTAGACACCTTTAGTTTGAAGGCTGATGTGGCACCCCTAAATAAAATCAGATTGCTTTCATATTTGGTGTCTTTTCATTTTGGAACAAAAGGAACAACATAAAGCCATGTCCCAGTAAATTTTTTTTTTAAATTATTTAGAGCACCACCCTAATATATATATATATATATATATATATATATATATATATATATATATATATATATATACACAAAGAATTAAGTTAAGCACCCCTACACAACGAATTAAGGTAAGCACCCCCTAATATATATTCTTTGTGTATATGTATACATTGGCATATATTCTAAGGTATGTGAGATCAAATAATGATTGGTATGACATTAGCAATTATCCATTGATGAAATTGAGTGATCAAAGTGAAAAAAAGTGATTGGTTGAGTCAGTGATCCGATCACGTGGGTCCTACACACGTTATTGACGCAAAGATCGCTAGAGGTCTTCTCAGAACAATGACTGTACGTTAGAAAACATAAACGTCATCCACACTGTCCGTGATGGACCTATAGCTCCATACTTAAATTGAGGTGAAAATATGCCTAAAATTCCCAAAAAATTTCACCTTAAATTATTCAGAATAAAATATTGAAAACGGCATGATTGTTATGTTTTTATGTGACCATAATATCACTTCTCCAGAAAATATAGCAATATCATGGGTATATTACACTGTTTTGACGACAACAAACTTGTAATGTGCGAGGTTGTAAAAAAACGGGGGGGGGTGCTTAACTTAATTCTTTGTGTATATATATGTGTGAAGAATCAGCTCTTCGTTTGCAAAAGAAGTCCACAATAGCCTGGAATGGCGCAGCTTTATTAAAGACCAACTTATACAGATCCGGAGGAGGCCAAGACATCTATAGCAAGAGCCAGTCTCATGCCACGTCAAGCCTTCCTGAAAACGCATTGATTCTCATTCACTTATATACGAATACGATTATCAGAAAATCTCCGAGAGAACGAAGCGACTGGCGAGAGTCCCTCCCACCGTTATCATTCGGGGGAGTCAGCCCGTCCTTATCATTTGGACCAATTGTTTCTCTGGGCTCCGAGAAAACAGAAATATAACTCACAAAGAGGAGAGTGTATGCTTAGCCAAACAAACCCATATATTTTATGGGTTTGTGTACATGAGTAATCCAAAGCATGTTTATACGGAGTCATGCGTTGCTGAGATTAAAACAAAATATATATGGTTAACGATCATGTCATTCTACTAGCATTACGCAAAAACAAGCGCATGTGGGCGTGGTTTTACGACCAGCCTCGAAAAAAGCACACGTATACAATTTGTTCAGCATGACCTCAGCGAGCCTTTTCTCATCCAAAACTAAAACGAAGCAAAAACCCTTTATTAACTTTATGAAATAGCATTTTTAAACATCATATAAATCATAACACATTAGCACCCAACGTCTATAACTGAACTTTAGGCAATAACAAATCTACTACTTGACATTCCTTCCTCTTGTCTCGTCGAGACAAAGTATCTTAAGAGACAACGTGCCACATCGGGTTTTATTGAAAAATAATTGTGTAATGCGGGTATTGAAAAAATAATTGTGTAATGCGGGTATCTCCCAAGGGCATATCGTGCGCCCAAAGCGCCTCGCCCGTGCATTTGGCGAACGTGTCGTGTGGTGCGTGCTCGGAGCCTGAGGGCTCAGAACATGAAAGTCCATTAACGTTTCGGATCCACAACGAAGGTGTCTGGTCCAGATGAGGTTCTGCTCCGCCAGAGGGCCCATCACCTCCCCTGCGGAACTTGCTCCCCCCACCCTTTGCAGACCCAGTCCTTGCAGATCTTCGAAGTTAATCAACGGTCATGCCCATGAGGTCCCTCACGTGTTGCTGTTCTGGGGAATACAAAATGTCGTCAGTATCTTGTGTCTCAATTTCCTGGTCAGGGTACAGAGCGTAAAAATCCGAATCCGAATCACTTGAAGCAAAGAGATCCGCAACATGTGGATCAAAGAGATCCGAAACATTTGGATCAAAGAGATCCGAAACATTTGAAGAAAAGAGAGGGACTTCCTTTATGTCAAAGTCTCCCATGGGCGCCTGGTCGGCTTGCGGGTCTAGGATATCCACGTCGGGTCCCTCGACCGCCAGACCCAGTGTCGCAATCAGATCCATAGTTGGGTCGGAAGGGGGCGTGCAGCTGTCCGCTTGTAATACATAAGCAGCGTTAGCCAGTACACGCAAGGGGTTTATAGCACAAGTATCACAGTCATCACATACACCGTTACAGGCAGCAGCCAGTTCCCACATGGGATCCACACAAGTATCACAGTCGTCACAAAATTCAATGCAATTTTCTGGAGCGCCGGTCACGTCTGCCTTGTTGAAGGACCCGTTCAGGTCGACGGCCTCTGTGGTCAGAACCATAGTCGTTGTCGGCGGCTTTTTCACTTTCCATCCTGTAAAATACTTTCTCATACAGAGGAGGACTAGAGATTTCATTAGTGCCCCCCCAAATTACTACCCCGATTATCACAGCCAGTGCGGTCAATAACCACTTCACTATGGTGCCCGTCCATCCCTGGAACCAGTCAGTGAGCCAGCTAAATGTATAAGAATTTTCGCGCGCGATCCGATCGATCCAATAGTATGTCATGAGCCGTAGCGGTGTCGTTTGCCACCTTTTCTAGGGCCAAAGCCAATTTGTCTATCCGGAAACTATCCATGACTGTGCCCGCTCCTGGGAAGAAGAAACCAAACACCTTTTCCCATAGGCTCCCGTGTAGTTTAGTGGTTCCATCTTCGTTCATGACTGACCTCTTATAACGCCTGTCCAAGGACTTTGGGTCTAGCTCATCCAGTATCTCAATGTCAGGAAGAACTGAACCCAGATAACATGTGCCCCCCCAATTATTTGGTAAATAGGGGTAAGCCTTGTCGCCGCATATAAACATTGTCCCATGGGGTGGGACCAGGTGGGTGGATAAGCACTGGAGTCCCTTTACCACCCCATTAATCCTACTAACCCCCCTAGAGAATGTTATAGCCGTTATGTTGTGGTTGTGTTTATCTTGCAGTACTATTCGTAATGTAATCCCCGAGCTCCCTTGTCCCAGCTTCCCAGGGAGAGTGTAGGCGCATTCTGATTCTCCCATACGCAAGTGGCCGGAACCCTGGAGGCAGACCCTCCCTTTCTGTGGTTTGACCCAGACGGGGGCAGGCCTCTCGGCCACATGGGCAATCATTGACGGGCGATAATTAAATTGTCGATTGCAACTCTTGCCGTTGTCAACCCCTTCTCTTTCCAGCGTGGTGACTAAACATGGGGAATCGATAGGTTGTGAGCAGAGGTCATTGAGGGACGAGGGTAGCACTATCATGTGTATTCCTGTGGTGCCTGCTTGGGGAAAGCGCATGCACGACCAGCAGTGTGTCCTATTTTGAATTGTTGCCACTTCCCTGGCCACTTTCCAATATGTGTTTTCACCCTTCTTTGGGGCCTTATTCTGGGGTTGTGGCGTGAGTATGTATTCGATGCATGGTATGTAGTTCCTTTCGCCACCGGCCGCGCCAGGGGTCCAGACGCTGCACCGGACCTGCATGGTCATGTCTTTCCCTAGGCGTGTGCGTGTTTGTAGCTTAAAATCAGGGGTTCCCCATTGGTATCCTGGTTGGGCCAAGGTCTTAATGCTAGCTTGCCCGTCTTCCCGGAACTCTCGTTGCTTTTGTAGTACCATGCCAACGCGTCCAGGCCCTGCCGACGGTGCTAGCCAATTTATGTTCACCCAATTTGTGTGCAGGGCTCTCTGTTCGAAACATGGTAGTGATACTCTTTGTCCCCATGTTACGGTGAGGTGTCGGGTTTCGTTTTCGCATCTATTGGAATCGGAGTTTCCCCTAGCTGCTGTCGCTATCAATAGTATTGTACCTATGATTAGGCCCATCCTTACTGTGGTTGCTGTGGTGTAGTGTCTGGTGCTTGTATGGCCAACTTACAGTGCGTGGCGTGGATCCACGAAGTCTTGCCCTCGCAAAAGACTGCCGTTGGTGTAGTCAGCAACACCTGGACTGGTCCCTTCCACCTTGGTTCCAAGGCGTTCTTGCAGGTGAAGTGCTCCACGAACACCTGGTCTTTTTCCTCTGGTGGAACACCTGGTCCACAAGTCTCCTGGGAGCGCCTGGTCTACAGGTCTCCAATTCAGATTCAATTCATTCAATTCATAGTTTCATAGAACACCTTTTCTCCAATTTCCTAATCCACTTTTTTTCAAGTGGATCCAATTTTATCCAATATTCAATTTTTAAATTCAATCCCATTTAATCCAGTCCAATTCAAATTAAATTCAATCCTTCTCTCAGCATCCCATTACCTGTTTCCAACATCAATAAAAATAAAATTATAAAATTAATAAAAAATCAATCATCTCAACTCTCAAATCGAATCAAAAAATAAAAATAAACGAAAATTACTTCAGCGAGAGTTTCAACTAGAATTAACACAAACAAACCACCATTAACCTCCATTAACCTCCCCCTATTATTTATTTATTTTCACGAATAAACAAATAATAGAAATAACCTGGTCTACTTCCAATTTCAATTCTGGTCAGTTCTGGTGTCTGGTCACACACAATGTTTTCCTCACCCACTGTGATTCGCTCAAAATAGATTCTCACTGTTATGTCTGAAATTCGTCTCATGAAAACCCATTCAAGAGTCCGGTGTGACAGACAGCCAAACACATAGACACGCCGAAGACCCCAGGGTACCCATCAAACTAGCTTGTCCCCAGATCCACAACACAGCGAAACATGTAATTTTACTAAAATAATCACTTACTCATAACTAGCTGGATAACTAGCATAACTAGCTCAACACCTGGAACTCATAACTAATACTCATACCACTAATTACTCATAATAACTCATAATTACTTCTGTAATTACTCATGCCAATACTTACTCAAAATAATGTAATATCCCAATCTTCACCCTTTATGCAAATCGAAGCACCCCGGACAACCCACAACCAATATCAACCACTGTAGCCGCCTTCCCCTCCAGGCAGCCACACACAGCCACATACATCTCCACCCACGTCACACAAGACAACAGCCAACCAGTGTGTCCACCACACAGAAACCTTTGGCAATGCAACAACCGAACACCCAGACAACCAACAACAAAACCCAATCCATCTCCATGGCTCATCCAGTAGTTCCAACTTAATCCAGCTTCACATACCGATTTCCCCAAAAACTCGTGAAACTTCACCCCCATTCTGGAAAAACCCTGGACTAAACCCTGACACCCTAAATAGCTTCAGACCCATCTCCAATCTACCCTTTCTGTCAAAAGTTTTGGAACGTGCTGTGGCCACTCAACTCAAACATCACCACTCTGCCAATAACCTGTATGAAACATCCCAATCCGGATTCTGCTCCAGCCACAGTACTGAAACTGCTCTCCTCAAAATCACCAGCGACCTTCTCTCTCCTCTGACGCCGGCAACCTCAACATTTTCATCCTCCTCACCTCGACGCCTCCTTTGACATCATCAATCACACCATCCTCCTCACCCTGTTTAGACCAGCTTGTGCCTATTAAACCCAAATTAGTTCACCCCCAAGCCTACAAGGACCACCTACAGCACTGCAAAGATGTCCTCTACTCCACCTACTACCCTCAAATTATCCACTCTGGCTCCGGAATCCCAAAAGCACTCTTCTCTACAATAAACAAACTAAATAAACAAACTTTACAACGTGAACAAACTCCTCAGCGCCCTGGATACCGCCACCTGTCATTCAGAGTAGACAACAGCATCTCCTTTCTGGCTTTCAGCATCTCCTTTCTCCTTTCTGGCATCCAAATAAAATTCTGGCTTCAAATCAACTTCCTCGAACTTAACTATGATAAATCTAAATTAATCTTCGTTTGCCCACAACCACTCATAACTTTGCCCCCCAAAAAACAAGTCACATTCTTTGTATATTGCCAACATTGTTCATCGTTTAAGTATCATCCAGAACTAAATTTTTATAAACCATCAACTTGTAGATGCATTTATTTATATCCCATTAACCCAAGAACTCTCAATTGCTTGGTTATATTTTAGTAATGTCATATATCCATATTTCTTTTCCAAATTGTTCCTGATATACACATTAATCCCATCTGTCTTTGTTTCCAGATGAACTCAAATCAGGAAATCAACACAAATCCTTATTACCTCCAATCAATTCAAAATTAAATCAAACAATTCAAAACCAGATCGGATCAGCGATCAAAAATCACTTTTCCAATCAACAATTCATTCAAAGACCAAGCTTAAAAACACAACTCTCATCTTACTGTGACAAATAAGCAACCAACCTACTTCACACTAAACAAATAACTTTTCATCACCCCTTTCTTCTCCACCGCCTCTTACACTTAAACAGATCATAATTACTCACTCATACACTGTTGCCCATCACCCAGTTGCCCCAGACCCAAACACAGGTTTGAAATCCCAGTAGGTTGTTCTTCAATCCCAACCATCATGTGATCCCAACATCTCTCCATTTATTTCGTTCCTCATGGGGTTGGTGTTTTATGGCCTTTACCTCTTACCCAATCACACTGCACATTATTCCCCGTCCTTGATGGATAATTTTACATTTTGTGACTCACAGCTCCTGCCTCCATGGAACAATGACGCCTGAGCACTCAATTAGCCCTCCCAGTACCAAAGACTTACAATCAGACCGACAGACAAACAAATAACAGAGGCCTGTCGCCAGCCCCAGCACAGGACATCACCTTTCCGGGCAGGTACGATATAATCCACAGCATCGAAATGCCAATTTCTATCCGGAGCCTCGCAAAGCCAAAATCCATGCATGCGTGCTCCATCATGCAACCCGATCTGTACTCGGTGCGCCCGGCGCCCCCTATAATCAGTGAGTTATAATAACCACAATATCTCTGGCACCCAACTCGTGATACCACAATTTAATCCACGTTACTTGCATCTCTTCATCCTCCCAAATGTCCTCCATTTAACGTGACTCAAATCCATCTCAAATCCCCACAGCTCGATCGAACACGTCACTGTACTCGACCCGGTTAAATTAAATTCCAAGCGTACTGTACCTGACTGACGCTTCCACAACAACAAAAAACTCGATATTCTCTGTCCACTAATTATGTACATGATTTTGGTTTTACCCACAATATAATGTCCCGATATTCTCCAGATTTAAGTCCTATATATCCTGTCGTTAAAGCAACACCCTGTAGACTGACTCCGCCTGTCGTTCTTCCAAGGTTAGTGAATTACCTCTGACCTTTCTCCCTTACAAATCTCGAACAAAGGTCAACTAAACTTTAAAAGGTCAAACTTCGAATTGGTCAACACAAATGCATCGATGCATCTTCCAGCCGCCACTCCGCACTGTACCTTACTGTATGAACAAGACTTCCTGTTGGAACTTGGCTCCGGAAATTAATTACTCTGTCTTGAAATCGTTTATTTTAGCCATCTTAAATAAATCCATCCATCTATCCATCTTATAAATCCATCTTAAATAAAAATCCATCTTATAAGTAACGTATTCGTCCTGTGACATTGCCTGGCATATATGTCGCAGCCGGCCACTATTCCGACATGGCTCGTCTGACATGAACGTCCGACATCCAGCAAAGTCGAAATGACCCACAATGCATTTGGGCACACATCCTCCTCTGAGAGTGGGCGAGTTATCGCCGGCACTCTGAGCAGATAATTAAACGAACATTGCCAGGATTCTCGGATAGACGTTTAATTTCACAACACACATGACAAAAATCCGATTTAAATTCAGAGATCGCCGATCGACCTGGCACAACCATCTCAACGCGACGACGCCACGCCGCCCCCCGTCTTGGCGCGCACCCTCGTGCCTCCACACGAATCCCAACACTCCCTGCACGCCGCTCTATTCGCAAAACAGGATCTCCGACGCTTGACCTCTCTGACCCAAAATGCACTATATGACACCAATTCCAAAGGTGAGCTGCCTCAGCGATACATCCCACACATACAATACACAATATCTGCCATTGAATGAACTCTTCAATTCAAGTAAAACACACATATTGATTCGAATTCTGCAACCATCTCCAAGAAACCGCTTCATATCAACAGTAGATCGACAAGGGCACTCCGGGTGCTTTCCTGACCCGATTTATATCAATTCGCTTCCCAAACAACTCCCAAACAGATGAAAATCCGGACTCAGTTCAGGACCTCGCCTGTTCTCTCGGATAGACGTTAAAATGGACATTCCCGGCCTGAATTTCCCCCAAGTCGAGCAGATCGCTTACAAAGTTTCACACCGAAACCCTCTGCTTTGCACATGACACACAGACAAACACATTGGCCAGACACACACGTCAATTAACATCCCAATATACATTCATTCCTCATTCATATACGAGTGAGTCTCCCATTCTTCGCGCGAAACTCAGATCGACTCAAATCATGCCTTTCTCCAGCCACTCCCAAACAATCTTTGCTCATTCATGTTACGTCTCTCATTCAAGGAAAAGGATTTTTGGGACGGGTTGGACGGGGGTTGGTTGAGGTGAAAAAAAAGGGAAGGCAGGGCGGGGTGTTGGGGTGTTGCCTAGAGCCCTGGGACTGAGCTCAGGTCTTGGGGGGGTGGGGGGTCTTGGTCTGGTATCTGGTCTAGCGGCATCACTCGCTGATTTACTTGTTTAACTACCTCCTTAATTGTTTTGTCCTGAACTTTGCTTCCTGAACTTGCTTCCTTTGGCTCTGAAGCTTCAAATTCCTACAATGCAGCTCCTGCTTCAATTTTCAATATTTCAAAACCTAACCTGTCCTTCTCACCCTGTGGCCACCTGGCCCATTTCCTGTGAGCTTATTTATTTTCTCTTGTCCACCAGATCCTGGCCTGCTTTATCTGGACCTCTTGTCTAGAACTTAGTCTAGAGCTTCCTGGCTTGACCTCGTAGTTGTCACTACCTTCTTGTCAAACCTACCTGGTACCTACGCATTTCACCCTTCCTGGCCATGTCCCTTTGGCCGTCTAAGTTAACCACAGCCCTCCTTCCCTGGCATGCAATGGCATACCCCATCTTGTCTCTGGGCTGTTCCTTCCTGGAAAAATCTTGGCCACCCGGTTTCAACCTATATGGCTGTCCGACCTCATTTTCCCCTCCTGGTGCTAACTGTAACTTTAAGCTTACTGTTAAGTCCTTACTTGTATCCTTACTTGTTTATCCTGGCTTTAACAAAGCTACGCCATTCTGAGGCCTAAATGAGCCTCTACTTACAATTTCTGTTCGAGTGCAGACAGCGCGGAAGACAAGGAGACTGAACCCGCTCGAAGGAGGAAGGTACGAATTTGGAATAATAGCCCTCTGATATAAAACAACTCCCACCTTTAATCAAATCAACGTGCCGGCGCCGGCCTCAGGTCAGCCTTCCTCCTGTCCATCGGGCTCCGTTTCCCGTCCTCCGCGTCTGTTGACACCCCACTCCTGGTACCATCTGTGAAGAATCAGCTCTTCGTTTGCAAAAGAAGTCCACAATAGCCTGGAATGGCGCAGCTTTATTAAAGACCAACTTATACAGATCCGGAGGAGGCCAAGACATCTATAGCAAGAGCCAGTCTCATGCCACGTCAAGCCTTCCTGAAAACGCATTGATTCTCATTCACTTATATACGAATACGATTATCAGAAAATCTCCGAGAGAACGAAGCGACTGGCGAGAGTCCCTCCCACCGTTATCATTCGGGGGAGTCAGCCCGTCCTTATCATTTGGACCAATTGTTTCTCTGGGCTCCGAGAAAACAGAAATATAACTCACAAAGAGGAGAGTGTATGCTTAGCCAAACAAACCCATATATTTTATGGGTTTGTGTACATGAGTAATCCAAAGCATGTTTATACGGAGTCATGCGTTGCTGAGATTAAAACAAAATATATATGGTTAACGATCATGTCATTCTACTAGCATTACGCAAAAACAAGCGCATGTGGGCGTGGTTTTACGACCAGCCTCGAAAAAAGCACACGTATACAATTTGTTCAGCATGACCTCAGCGAGCCTTTTCTCATCCAAAACTAAAACGAAGCAAAAACCCTTTATTAACTTTATGAAATAGCATTTTTAAACATCATATAAATCATAACACATTAGCACCCAACGTCTATAACTGAACTTTAGGCAATAACAAATCTACTACTTGACATATGTATGTATGTATGTATGTATGTATGTATGTATGTATGTATGTGTATATATATATATATATATATATATATATATATATATATATATATATATATATATATGTATGTATATATGTATATACACACACACACAGTATATATATATATATATATATATATATATATATATATATATATATATATATATATATATATATATATATATATATATATATGTCGGTCTAAGACCTCAAGGGAAGGAAGAAGAAGAAGAATCAGAGCAACAATGTTTAATAAAATCGATTACAAACACACAGTGTGGAGCAAGGCTCGAGAATGCACCGCCTAACACGCAGCGGGCAATTCCTCAAGACACTCGCTGCAAAATAAGTAAAAAGGCATTTCATTTATAGCAAAATATCAGACAAGAATCTGCGCTAAAGACATAGCAAAACCTGGGCCATAAAGACCCACCTTCCCTCGTCCCTTCCTGAAGAAGGCCAAACTTAGACAAAAAGATGTAAGCATAGGATAGGCTGAGCCTTTTTGGCTCTTTATCTAAACATATCAGACCCGAGCGCAGGCCGAAGAAAATATTCTCATACACTAGGCTAAATGGTAGATGAATGATTGGATACACATGCTGAATACAATAACTATCAAAGGATGTGTAATGTCTATATTTCTTTCCAAGGTTGGTTCCATCCTTGATTTAGGAGACATACTAGAAACTACAAAGATATATAATTAATTATTCCCTTCGTGAAGGAGGCGTTTGGCGACATGTTTTCCCTGTACGTGGGTCGCGAGCATTTTATCTACTGTCTGGCACATACATTCAAGGACTTGTTTACTGGGCTAAGGATCCACCCTGCACCTCGAGCCTCGAAACCACATTTTATCCACTCGCCTCTGCCTGCAGCTGAGTTCAAATCAGTTTTCAGAAGCACGATATATAATTTCAGATGTTTATGATCAATTGAGTCATGGGGTTTAAACCCTAATGGCTAACAGTTCCTTCCTTTGTCTTTACAAGACAACTCCTTGGAAAGACACCGTATACCTAGTGGTTAGCATCCCAATTAGTCACATGCCAGGCACGACATAGCGTCACGTATGCTCAAAGAGAGATACCGGCCCTAACTGGCCGTCTAACATTCAACGCATAAATTGTTAGCCATAATTCGCGACGACGGCGCCTGGTTAAGAGATTGCTGCCACCCGGCCGGATTCCGAATCCACCCTCGCAGCGGCGTAGGTGCGACCCAGTTGCCAGCCAGATTTAGGGCCCTCCTTATGCAGGCGTGGTCCTCGCGAATTAGGGCAAACAATCGACGTTCAATGCCATCAAGCCTTGTACATGTGATTGCTGGGTGGTGTAAGTGGTGGTGAGGGTGGTTCTTCCGGATACATGTTTGCCATCCGCTCCTTACTGCTGGCATAATAGCAATAACCTTTAAAAGAACCTACACTTTCTAAATCACAGGTATAATCATCCCAACTAAAATAATCATTATCAGAATCCCAAGCATCAATAGGTTCATCGATTACCCCACATACTCCTTCCTTTTCTGCCAACAACATATCCAAAGCCACTTGATTCTGCATCACCATCGTTCGCATATGCACTAATTCGTTTTCCAATTGTAGTTCTGCGATTCGGGTTTCGTTTCCAATTCGTTCCATTACTAATGCGAGACTATCTATTCGCCAATCATTCATAATTATACATAAGAGGCGTTAGCCAGTACACGCAAGGGGTTTACCACACAAGTATCACAGTCATCACAAAAATCAATACAGGCATCAGCCAGTTCCCACAAGGGATTTTTCAACACAAGTATCACAGTCATCACAAAAATCAATACAAAATTCTGAAGCGCCGGTCACATCTGCCTTGTTGAAGGACCCATTCAGGTCGACGGCCTCTATGGTCAAGATCATGGTCTTCCGACGGCGGTTTCTTCATTGTCCATCCTGAAAAATACTTTCTTACACACACCATGATCAAATTCCTAGCCCCCCGTCCTACCAATTGGCATTTAGTTACCTTATCTCTCAGATGGTTGGCTTATTCATAGCCGCATTTCCTGTGTCGTGTCTGGAAATTCGAATGCCATATTTACTTTCACCAATTTCCGAAAATACCTTCCTTTTAATCATCTTCCCTACATCTAATAATACATGATTTACCAACCATTTCCCCCCCAGTGCAAGCCAACCCCTTGTATCACCTTCTTATCATGAAACAACAGTCCATAACTAACCACTTTCCTTTATTTCCTGCCTTTTCCATTAACTTTTTATAACCTTTTCCTCCACTTTCTCATCAATTCCTGCAGTCACCTGTCATTGACAAATAATCCATCTGATTCGACTTTCCACTCCAATCATCTTTGCACTTTCCATGACCTTCTTCACACTTCCTTTTAAACCTTTTCTTCAGACACAACCCACATGAGTTATGAATACAATTTCCCCTTTCAGGCACGTGTCTAGCCACTCACAAAGTGTCCATAAGACAACGTCATCATATTTCACACCTCAGCTCTCGAGACCACCCAGGGGTCCCTTGAGAGATGCATCCTAATGTTAATCAGCTCTCGAGAGCTCAATTTTGAACAGGGGTAAAACCAGCAATACTCAATTCTGCCGAGCAAGAGGCCAGAGCAGTATCACTCCCTCTTCCCTCTGCCCACCATAACTGGCAGACAGACAATGGCGAGCCATAAGCCCCAAAATGACATTGCACGAACCCTTTCAATATCTGTCTAAACCTACTGCCATTTAACGACGCTTCCCAGATGACGGCTCCCATACACTATTCTGGCACAAAATTGTTGCATCCCACAGATGCCACGATTATTTGAACAAATTCATTTTCCTAATCCACCCTTTCAATTTTCATTTCAATTTAAAGTCAATCCAATGTCCTCTAATACCTCTCTTAGCATCCCATGCACCTGTTGCAGACACCTGTTTTAGCCTCTGGCCCCAGATAACTCTCTGCCGGTAGACCTTAATGGTTTGGTCGCCATATGCATATGTCTCCGTGTTCGCCCATGCCCTCATGTCCCCAGTGCTGGCAAAGCGGTATATTAAACTAAGTGTGATTGCCACCCCTAACAGGCGGTGGTGCAGCATCCTCGATCTGTGGTGGTGCGTTTGAGGTGTCTGTGTTTGTGGGTATGGCCAACTTACAATGTGTGGCATGTACCCAGGATGACTTGCCCTCACAAAACACCGCTGTTGGTGTGATCAGAAGAACTTGGTATGGCCCCGTCCACCTTGGTTCGAGCGCAGTCTTACGGGTGAAATGCTTCACCAGCACGTAATCTCCTGCCTCGAAGGTGTGGATAGGCTTGCTTGCTGGCTCCGGCAGGGCCTCCCGAACGCGTTCATGTATGCTGCGCGCCACATGGGAAAGACCTATGCAAAACTTTAAAAGCATGTCATCCATGATAGGTAATTCAAGGGCTGCCATATCCACTGGCGCCGATACCGGCAAGCTCATGGGCCGACCCATTAATATCTCGTGCGGAGAGAGACCAGTGGTGCGCCCTGGAGTAGAGCGCACGCTCATTAACGCTAGCGGAAGGGCCTCCGGCCACTTGAGGCCTGTCTCGTCGCAAATCTTTGCCAACTTACCTTTCAGTGTGCCATTCGTTCGTTCTACAAGTCCCGCCGATTGCGGGTAGTAAACACAGTGGAACGACTGTATCACTCCCAGGGCCTTTAACACGGCTTTAATGACGTCACCTGTGAAGTGCCCGCCCTGATCGGATGACACTTTCTGCGGGACACCGAATCGACATATAAAGTGCCGCAAAAGGCACTTGGCCACCGTTATAGCGTCAGCCCTGACGCATGGGTAGGCCTCCACCCACTTGGTGAACATGTCCACCACTACCAATACATGCTTAAAGGACATACAAGGCGGTAAATTGAAAAAATCGAACTGGATATGACAGAACGGCCCGACGGGAGCCGGGTGACCCACGTTGTGGCGGCGTCTGGGGGGTGCCCCCCTATTATGCCGTTGACATATAGCGCACGAGCGACAGACCATGGTAACCGCAGCCGAAAGGCCTGGTGCTGCCCAGGTGGAAGTGACCTGCCTCATCACCCCCCTATGGCACACATGGCCATTTTGATGCGCCATGCGTGCCAACCATGGCAATAAAGCTCGCGGTGCCACGGGTTTGTCATTAATCGTCCACATTTGTCCTTCCGCGGGGCGCTGAGCTCCCAATTTAATCCAATCTTGATGTTCTACGTTTGAGGCCGCGGCTTGTAATTGTATTACATCGAACTCTGTAGGTGCGGATGTCGGAACGTCTGTCTGGGCGGTCGCTTTAGCACCCTGTTTGCGCGTAACTACTGGCATATTATACCCAATCTGTTGGTTTGCCGCTTGTGCTGCTGCTTCGTCGGCTCGGGCGTTTCCACGGGCCACAGCGTCGTCTGTACGCTGGTGACCTCGGCATTTAACTACAGCTATTTCACGTGGAAGCATAATACTATGAAGCAGATTACGCACTAAGTCCCCATTTTTAATGAGTGCTCCCGCTGAAGTGAGGAACCCTCTCATTTTCCATATGGCCCCTTTGTCGTGGACCACTCCGTGTGCGTATGCCGAGTCTGTATAAATTGTCACTGCTTTTTCCTCGCTTACTTCGCACGCTCTCGTGAGTGCGTACAGTTCAGCTTGTTGTGCTGACCAGGTGGGCGGGAGGCGGCCGCTTTCGACCGTCTCCGTATCCGAGCATATTGCGTACCCAGATAACAGGGATCCGTCCCAAGCCCGTTTGGCTGAACCATCGACGTAATAGGTGTGATCGGCTTCCTGTAGCGGTGTGTCCTGTAAGTCAGGCCTTACTGTTGATATTAACTGCACCACGTCCGTACAAACGTGCGGGATTCCCTCCTCCTTTGTTGGCAAAAGTGTCGCTGGGTTAAGAACGGTACACCGCATCACCGTCACGTTGGGTGCCATAATTAATGCCGTTTCGTATTGCATCAGTCGAGTGGCTGTGAAATGCTGTGTGTTTCGCTGTTGTAGTAGTGTATGGACGCAATGCGGTACCTGTAAAAGGACAGCATGTCCCATTACTATGTCGGCCGTCCGCTCAACTGCGTATCGGGCAGCCGCCACGGCTTGTAAACACAGCGGAAAGCCTTGTTCTACCGCATCAAGCTTTTTGCTGAAATAGGCTACCGGACGTTCCCTATCTCCATGAGTCTGAGTTAACACGGATTGCGCGAATCCCCCTACTGCATGGGTGAAAAGTGTGAAGGCCTTTTTATAGTCGGGAAGGCCCAAGGTTGGGGCCGTTACCAGGGCTCGTTTGAGTCCTTCGTAGCAGCGTATTCGATTGTCCGTCCAGTTCACCATCCGTGGCTGGTCGTTTTTCGTCGCCTCATACAGAGGTTTTGCTAATAACGCATAGTCAATTATCCATGTACGACAATACCCTGCCATTCCCAAAAATCGCAACACCTCCCTTTGTGTACGAGGCAACGGGGTTTCCATGATGGCAGTGACCCGGCTCGCGTTGAGCTCGCGTCTCCCATGCGAAATCGCGTGTCCCAAGTATGTAACTATTTCCCGCACAAATTGCAATTTTTCCCGGCCTACTTTGTGGCCTTTCTCGGCTAGCGCATTTAACAGCGCTAGTGAATCCGTCTCGCAGGCTGCCTTGGATGGAGAGCAGATTAATAAGTCGTCGATGTACTGCAACAGCACCGAGCCGCCTTCCAATTGGACATCTGCGAGATTGCGGTGCAGCGCTCGTGAAAACAAGGTGGGGCTATTTGCGAAACCCTGCGGAAGCACTGTCCAGGTGAATTGTCTCCCCCGGAAGGTGAAAGCGAAGAGATACTGGGACTCTGGAGCTATTGGCACTGAAAAGAAGGCGGAACACAAGTCTATGACTGTAAAATGTGTCGCATCTGGCGGAATGGAAGTCATCAAAACTTCTGCATTTGGTACAACCGGATGAATACCCTGAATTATTTTATTAATCTCTCGCAAATCCTGCACAAATCGCCACTTTCCTGTCATTGGTTTTGGCACTGGGAAAATGGGGGAGTTACATGGGCTGTTGGTTTCGATTATTATTCCTTGCTGCACGAGCGATTCTATCACCGGAAAAATGCCTGCGTCGGCCTCGTGCCGAAGTGGGTACTGCCGAATGTGTGGTAAAGGTAACCCTTCTTTAATTGGAATCACCAACGGAGGTGCATTCCTAATGCGCCCTACTTCATTCTCGTGTCGCGCCCATAGTGATGGGGTGACGGTGTTGAGCAATCCATCGGAGTCCCCTGGAGTCGTGGGGACCGCCCTGACCATATGTGCCGCTTTGGGTGGCAGTTCCACCATCTCAAATCGAACTCGTCTGTCCTGAGGTGCCAAATTAATTATGAACCCTTCATTGTTGTCCAACACATGGACCGTTCGGTGTTCAACATTGTATCGACGCCTTACTGGCGTTTTCCGCAGTCGGTCCATCATCCATCCAATGCTCTCGGATGGCCATCCTCTGGCGGTGCTAAGGGTAACATGCGCTACCATCCCCTCGGGGTACTTAGCCTTTGATCTCTGGCGTGGCGACAAGGTTACCGTAATCCCAATGCCCTCTCGGCCAATCCATATGTGTGATAATTGAAGATCAGAGGTTTCCCTTAAAGCTGCCGCAACCATGTCTAAATAATAATCATCGCTCCCAGTCGCGTCATAACATGCGGTGCAATGCGGCGGATTATATTTCAATTTTGTGGCTATGTGGTGTTCTTCTAGCCAATCACGAATTTCTTGCGTTTGTGCGCCAATCGTGTCAATCACATGGGTCCATGTTGCTAGAGCCCCTTCCTCCAACCGCCACCAATACACGGTGGGGCTGGCGCGCTGCAATGCCATCATTAACAAATCACGGTTCGATTCTCTGACGTCGACGTATACACCTTCTTTGGTGCACGCAATGTTACAACCTAATCGACACAGCAAATCCCGTCCTAGTAAATTAGTTGGGGCAGTAGTGGTCATGAGAAATGCATGCTTAGCTTCTAGCGGTCCGAACATTACTCGGGTCTCCTTTGATACGGGGAGAGCTTCTAATTTTCCTGAAACGCGCTGGATTTGGACGCTTTTGTGTGTCGGTTTCAAAGTAGGTAGTTGTCCCTTATTGATACAACTGCGAGTCGCACCGGTATCCACTAAGAATTTTAGTGGTTGTCCATTTACATCTAACGTCAAGGTCGGTTCCTCATCTGGGGTCATTGTTATCAATGGACATTCCTTTGGCGGCCCGCATTCGTCCCGTCAATAGGCGTTTCCATATGACGGCCCTTGCTGTCCCTGGGGTCCTCGTGGTCCCCTTGGATAATTTGGACAATCCCGTCTCCAGTGGCCCATCTGTCCACATTCAAAACATGCCCCTCTCCCTGGGGGTCCCTGTCCTGGACCCCCCTGTTGGTTTGGCCTTCGCCCCCCTTTGTAGGGAGGTGGGCGCCCTTGCCCTCCCCTCGGCATTTGTTGGACTGGGGCACAAGGCCCGTATGGCATGCCCGAATTGGGGGTAACCCATGGGGTGGGGCCCATATTGGAGGGTCCCCATTGCGGTGCCCATCCTGGCATGGGTGTTTGTGGTGACCAATAGGCCGGTGGGGGACCTAGCACAGAACATGGTGGAGCAGCCCACTGGGGTTGTTGGGGTTGTCTCCACGTCTGATTCCCTGGCCCACTAGGCCCTTGTTGTGGTCCCCGGGGTACTTGCATCACAGCTGCCTGCAGTGCCGGACCGAGTGTCTCGTCATCACTTGACTCACTCTCACTGTCACTTCCCATTATTTTTGCCCCCTTTTGTTTCTTCTTGCTCCCCATTGTTCTTGTTGTTTGTTGCTGGGCCAATTTTTCCCTTACTAACATCTGCAACATTTCTTCTTTAATTTCCTTTTTTTCCTCCGAAGAGGAGCCCGGACATTGTTCGAGTTTTGTACATAATTCATTGGTCCCCATTCCTTTCCAACCGAAAAGGACGGCATGCACTTGTTTTTTTAATGCGGGCCGAAGCCCTTCTACTAGGTAATTGTTCACCAGGGGAGCGGGTAGGTCCTCGACTTGGATTAATCCTAACCCGCCCCATCGAGCTATCGCTTTTTCTATTCTCTCTCGGTAATCGCCGATAGTCTCTCCTGCTTTCTGTTTTATGTTCCCAATTTTTCCCCAATCTGGCCCTCCAGGTGGCGCGAGCGCATTGCCAATGTTGGTCAGGAGATGATTTTTCAAAATGTCCCAATCGTTTCCGGTCATGGGTGGCACCCGAGCCATGGGGTCATCTATTGGCCATAATGAAAGGGTTTTAGCCTTTACCCATACCTTTGCTGGCAATATAGATGCTCCCAAATGACAAATATCTCTCCAATCTGGGGCATCCTCTGTAATCCAGTGACGGAGCAATATTACTATATCCAAAGGTTGGTCGATCAACATTTCCTGAACCCTCTTTTGCATGGCCGTTAAATCAGATTCTTTCCAAGGCACACGTTCCCTTACTACCACGCCGTTTGCGTCTATTCCCACGCATCGCATGGGGAACACTCCCTTTGTTGCTATCGCACGTTGCACTGGTGCCCGATACTCCACTAGTGAAGGGTATACTTTCTGACCTGGACCTATCGGGGGTGGAAACCCCGGGGTGTCTGTGCCGCTATCTCCATCGTCCTCGACTTGAGGGGCTGATGGTTGTGGGGTCTTTTGAACTTTAGGGGGTCTCCCATTTGTTTCCCCTATAGCGCCCTGGTGTCGGGTACGTGCCTTAGATCCTGGGACTGGACCATGGGGGGGGGGGGGGGGGGTAGGAAACAGGGATTTCATCTTCCTCATCCTGTTCCTTCTCATCGGAATTAATCCGGGCTACCATTAGCCTCTGACTTGTCTGCGCTGCGAGCGCCTTCATCTGTTTACCCTGCTTCTTTGGACCCTGTTTGCGCTCATCTTGGTATTTGCCCAACTCTCCTCGCAAACTCGCTTGTCTGGAGGCTGCCTGTCTCTTCAAGGCCTCCACCTTCCACCAACTATAGACCTTCCATGAATCAGGTGGGAGTCTCTTCTTCTGCTTCTCTAGGGCATCTAAAGCCCCATATAGCACATCTAACCTGTCTATTGCAAATGACCCTTCCTCTGGCCAAGGCGTATTCAAACCCTCGGTCAATATAGTCCATGCCTTGCTCGGTTGCAAAGCAGCATACCCATAATCTCTTTTCATGTAAAACGCTGGAGTGTTCTTCAACGGCTCTCCCTCCTTTCCTACCTTATTACCCATTCTTCCTACCTTCTTGGGTTAATCCCTCCTGGTAGTCCTAAGATCGGGTCGCCCCCCGATCCCTAGCCTTAAACGCAGTTCTCACGCCGGAGTAACTTAACACCTATTATCTATCTCCCACATATGGGTCTACCTGCTTCCCACGCAGGAAGCTTACCTGAGGGATATCCCTCCTTATCTCGGGCGCCCTGTATAATCGATTCGTTACCCACTGCTGCTCTGGTTTAAACTAAGTATGGTTCGGAATACAAGCCAGGTAGTACAGCCGACAGAGTGCCACACGTCCAAAGCAAGGCAGGAGGCTTCAATTTCGATGTGCAAAAATGCTTACCCAAATTTGATGCCGGCAGGCCTCCTTCCCGACCTGGAACGTGAGGGTCCACCTCGTCTGCACACTTGGATGATCCCACTCCTGACACCAGAATTGTCGGTCTAAGACCTCAAGGGAAGGAAGAAGAAGAAGAATCAGAGCAACAATGTTTAATAAAATCGATTACAAACACACAGTGTGGAGCAAGGCTCGAGAATGCACCGCCTAACACGCAGCGGGCAATTCCTCAAGACACTCGCTGCAAAATAAGTAAAAAGGCATTTCATTTATAGCAAAATATCAGACAAGAATCTGCGCTAAAGACATAGCAAAACCTGGGCCATAAAGACCCACCTTCCCTCGTCCCTTCCTGAAGAAGGCCAAACTTAGACAAAAAGATGTAAGCATAGGATAGGCTGAGCCTTTTTGGCTCTTTATCTAAACATATCAGACCCGAGCGCAGGCCGAAGAAAATATTCTCATACACTAGGCTAAATGGTAGATGAATGATTGGATACACATGCTGAATACAATAACTATCAAAGGATGTGTAATGTCTATATTTCTTTCCAAGGTTGGTTACATCCTTGATTTAGGAGACATACTAGAAACTACAAAGATATATAATTAATTATTCCCTTCGTGAAGGAGGCGTTTGGCGACATGTTTTCCCTGTACGTGGGTCGCGAGCATTTTATCTACTGTCTGGCACATACATTCAAGGACTTGTTTACTGGGCTAAGGATCCACCCTGCACCTCGAGCCTCGAAACCACATTTTATCCACTCGCCTCTGCCTGCAGCTGAGTTCAAATCAGTTTTCAGAAGCACGATATATAATTTCAGATGTTTATGATCAATTGAGTCATGGGGTTTAAACCCTAATGGCTAACATATATATATATATATATATATATATATATATATATATATATATATATATATATATATATATATATATATATATATATATATAATGTCCATGGCAAAGGCTCAATGCTACATTTGCTACGGCGATTACCATACTCTTACAAATCCTTGCTGATAAATGGATTGCTAATGATTTCAGTTGAAGCACACTCGATTTCACTGTTTGAGTAAGACATCACGTGGTGCCCAAACCTGACTTGCACCATGAGGTCAATTCCTGGCACGACTCGCCAGTAGGAACGTATCCTGATATTGCAAGCCCTAAATTGCTGCTTTCCTAGTATTTTGAAGCTCCTTTACCAGCAAGCTTTTAGGTTCTTTGCCATATAGCACACTTTCCCCCCACTTGTTGACAGAATGATAATATAAATGAGGGAAATGTTCATGAAGGCTATTTGCAATGGCGTTCTCTAAGGTCCGGGGCTTTTGGTCCAGCAGAACTGCAAGGCGACGTCAGATGTGCTGTTTCTGGCCAAACAAAATGACAAACTCCAGCGGCAGCTGCACGAACGAGAAAAGATTTGTGATGTCTTGCGACAAGAGAACACACACCTGGTGAGATGTGCAGTTATTTTCTGCATTTCCTGAAGTTTTTTTCATCAATTAACTTTCTTTATGTTAACTTCCTTACACATCCACGTATCTCCCACCCCTGTCCACCCTGACCCCTGTCCACCCTGACCCCTGTCCACCCTGACCCCTGTCCACCCTGACCCATGTCCACCTGACCCCTGTCCACCCTGATCCCTGTCCTCGGACATCTCGTGCTAAACACCTCCCCCCCCAGTCCCCACACATTTTGTGTCTGACACCCTCCTCCCCCATACTTTGGTCTACACCCCACCCCTTGGTCTACTCCCCACCCCTTGGTCTACTCCCCACCCCTTGGTCTACTCCCCACCCCTTGGTCTACACCCCACCCCTTGGTCTATACCCCACCCCTTGGTCTACACCCCACCCCTTGGTCTACACCCCACCCCTTGGTCTACACCCCACCCCTTGGTCTACACCCCACCCCTTGGTCTACACCCCACCCCTTGGTCTACACCCCACCCCTTGTTCTACACCCCACCCCTTGGTCTACACCCCACCCCTTGGTCTACACCCCACCCCTTGGTCTACACCCCACCCCTTGGTCTACACCCCACCCCTTGGTCTACACCCCACCCCTTGGTCTACACCCCACCCCTTGGTCTACACCCCACCCCTCGGTCTACACCCCACCCCTCGGTCTACACCCCACCCCTCGGTCTACACCCCACCCCTCGGTCTACACCCCACCCCTCGGTCTACACCCCACCCCTCGGTCTAAACCCCACCCCTCGGTCTAAACCCCACCCCTCGGTCTAAACCCCACCCCTCGGTCTACACCCCACCCCTCGGTCTACACCCCACCCCTCGGTCTACACCCCACCCCTTGGTCTACACCCCACCCCTTGGTCTACACCCCACCCCTTGGTCTACACCCCACCCCTTGGTCTACACCCCACCCCTTGGTCTACACCCCACCCCTTGGTCGACACCCCACCCCTTGGTCGACACCCCACCCCTTGGTCTACACCCCACCCCTTGGTCTACACCCCACCCCTTGGTCTACACCCCACCCCTTGTCCCCTCACACCCCTTGTCCCCACTCGTGTCGTTCCTCACGCCCCTTGGTCTCTCCAGTTCTCATCACCTTGATGTGGATTTGCAGTTATGTTGACGAGGTCCTTTTTGCATGCAGCAGAAGACCACTTCTGTAGACACTAATGAAAAGGTGAAGCTTCTGAAGAAGAGACAAGTGGAGCTTTTGGTAGTTGCCAGGAATCTTGAGGACCGTGCATGCAAGCTGCAAGAAGCCAACGAACACCTGGTCAGTGTTGCCATTTTTGTTCAAAGGCCCTGATATGTATGATGACCTGTGCTGTCGCCTCAAACTCGTGGTCTGGAAGTTGGCCAATAATGACTTTCACACAAAGGTGTGTCGTACTTTGAGAATACACTGACCATAATGGTCAACATTTGAAAATGGGGGTCTTGGTGCTATCTGAACACAATATGAAGAATGCAATATGTATGTACAGACTTGGCATTTAATATGGAATATTTTTTTTGTGGGGGTGAACTTACTTTTCAAGATGACTTAGAACCAAAAGTTCATTGGAATTATGTTGAAATTATTCTAGATTTTGTTAACGTGACCTTTAAAAGAAACAAAAACCACATTTGACATTTCAAAGCAAATAAATTGATCCTTGAAGGTGATGTAACCCCCGCTCTTGCAGGGAAAATGGCCTTAAAATGCATGTTGTTGTTGTTGTTGTTGCTTGAAGGTGATGTAAACTGATATCGAACTCAATTCACGGACAGTACTGTGTTAAACTTCTGTAGGTTTTCCAGAAGTATCTCTATTTTGCACATTAGCCAAATTTATTTTCAACAAAAACAAAAGTTAAATTACGACTGGGATTACGGACAGTAAAATTACAGTTCAGTACTTCTTGTAACCCCCACAAGCATTCAGGAGAGGACATACACGTCGAGGCATGCTGTACACGAGATTTGCCAAGGTTTGGACAGGAATCGCTTGCCATGCAGTGACAATAGCCTGCTGCAATTCACGCACAGAGGTAAGCTGCTGGTCCAAGTTGTCGATTTGACGCGTTAATTCTGCCCACAAGTTCTCTATCAGATTCATATCCGGGGACATGGCAGGCCACTCTATATGCTCCACACCACGGTCAGCAAGAAAGTGTTGGATCATGCGAGCACGATGAGGCCGTGCATTGTCATCTTGGAAGACAAAGTTTCCTCGAAAGGCTGCACGAGCAAATGGAAGCAATGTTTCTTCCAGAATGGCCCTGTACTTCAACTGGTTCAGGTTTCCATTCAGAACAACCAGGTCAGTTTTGCTCTGCATGAAAAGCAGCCCGAACGGTGACCCCACCACCTCCAGCTTGGACTCTTGGCACTATACAATCTTTGTTGCAGGCTTCATGCACTTGTCTGCGCACTTGGACACGGCCATCTTGACGATAGACCAGAAATCTAGACTCGTCACTGAAGGTCACGTGATTCCAGTGTCCTGGCTGCCATTGACGGTGCTCTCTGGCCCACTACAATCGGCGCTGTCGGTGTTGTCTGGTCAGGCGTGGCTTTCTCAGGGGACGCCTGGCACGATAGCCTGCTTGAACCAGTCGTTGGTTGACTAGCCTTCTGGATACAGGCACATTTGTCAGTTGCTGTCACTCAGCCCTAAGCCGATTAGCTGACTTGGTACGGCCATTGCGGACTAACCGGTGCAGCTGGCGATCATCCCTCCTTGTGGTTCTGCGGGGACGTCCTGGCCTCGGTATTGGAGTAGGGACACCCCTCTGAGCATTTCGTTTCAGGATCTTTGACACCTGACCTTGAGTGATGCCATACTGCCGAGCAATAGCATGCTGTTTCATGCCGTAATTTCGTAGAGCCACCACTCCATGACAAACAGCATTGTCGAGTTGACGGACCATCTCCAGAGGAAGCGGCAATAACGTTTGGAGATGTGCAGCAGTTGTTTTCCACTAATACAGAACGCAACAACCCTTGTATACCCGACTGTGAAGCCAATCATCAAATGCACCTGTCCGTACATTTTGCCACGCCACCTGTGATATAATCCTGTTGTTGACTTCTTGCTCCGACAGACAATCAGTGACATGGTTCTTTTAACAAATAAATCACCAAAGTGAAAAAGAAACTCACCAGATTGATATACTGAGTTAAGTAAACCCAAGTCAAGAAAAAAAAAAAAATTCCGTATTAAATGCCAAGTCTGTGTATGTTGTTACGGTCCGCGGATTAGGATGTTATTTTGACCGAGCGGTGGTGTAACCGCGGCCGAACAGTTGTTCCCCACTAAACCAGATTCACCCAACGTTGGCCGTATCGCGCTGCAGCTACTCAATCTGGAAAACTCTAAAGCGACCGAATGCAAAGAGGAAGAAGACGTACAGAAGAGTAACGGGGTTTATTATTACTTACACACACAAGCAAAAAGGAGCAGTCACGATTATGTACAGGGACATGAGATGCAGGTGACACAGTGAATTCCTTATACAAGCTTAATTACCTACCCAGGACAGAACAAACAAAGACACTGACTCACACGGGGAATTGCAGAGTGGATTGGCTGGAAGGAGGTGTGTGGCTGGAGGGGGAGGACGGCACGGAGCTGGCTGGAGCTTGATCCCGCACGGGACATCGGGCTGGACCTCGACGGCCGCTGATGCCACCGATCCTGTCGTGTGCGCGGGATCACGGGTCGGATCACGGGTCGGATCACGGGTCGGATCACGGGTCGGATCACGGTCGGAGCCGACGCGCTGGTGGGGGGTCTGGCGTGACGGGTTCTCTCCTCTCTCTTTCTTGGTCCAACCACTCTTTCTCCACCGACAACTCAACGCAACCAACGCAACCACTCAACGCAACCACTGACCACCCCTGACGACCAACTCAGCTCTTGTCATGGACCTCTCTTTTCAGAACCATCTCCTTATCTCAGTAAAAGCGCATCTCCTGACGACCCAGCTCTTTGCTTTGCTCCTCTCTTGGACTCATCTCTTGGACTTATCTCTCGTCTCCTTTTGGGAGCTTCCCGTGGCGGGTTATATAGGCCCCGCCCCTCAACCTTTTCGAACCTCCCCCAAAACGTTCTCTCTCCGCCCTCTCAAGCCAAACCCCTTGTTCATGGTTGGTCGAGTGGGGCTGGCTCACTCCTCCCCTCTATGACGAGGTGGAGACACGCCCTTCTTCTCCGACCCTGCCTCGTGGTCAATGGCGGCAATTGGAGGGGATGTAATTGGCAATGGCAATTGAGGCCTGGCAATGACGAAAGGGGAAATGGAGGTTTTGGGAATGGGAATGAAGGGAATCTACTCTTATTTCACTCGGTGCAATGGAGTGTCATTCTAATGGAAGACAAGGCCTTACCCTAAGACACATAATAAGATATCAGCTACTGAACAAGGGTTTTATCGGGTCCTGCAATGTGGTGTTTATGGAATAACTACCGAGACGCCCTTTGACCTTTACACTACGGAGGTATTTACAAGGAATCATTACATTTTACAGAGGGTGATATTTACAACAATTTACTATACAATACAACACAATAAAAAAACACAATCCTCATATCCGCAACAATATATATATATATATATATATATATATATATATATATATATATATATATATATATATATGTATATATATATATATGTGTATATATATGTATATATATATATATGTGTATATATATGTATATATATATATATGTGTATATATATGTATATATATATATGTGTATATATATATATGTATATATGTATATATATATATGTGTATATATATATATGTATATATGTATATATATATATATGTATATATATATGTATATATATATATATATATAT
>NW_027619220.1:0-15000 GCF_964187855.1 Myxine glutinosa
CCGTGAAAAGTGAAGCCGCCGTGTCGCCATCTTGGTCAGCACGACTCGACCAACTCGCTTCGCGGATCTCATTTTGTGCGGCAAGAAACTGCTCCAATCGGTTACGGAAGGGTTGTGGAAAGACGTTTCACAGCTGTTTCAAAGACATATAATTCATATCGCACAAAATCGATACAAAACACGATCGCATAAAAGGTGAAGTGACGTGTGACGGGATGGAACATCACGTGATCGCTCTGAGCGAATCAGTGTTGCGGCGGGAAGGGAACATCACGTGATCGCTCTGAGCGAATCAGCGAGCTGCTCTGGAACCGGCTGAGATTAGCGGGTACTTCGCTGAAATGCGCTGAGGTAAATATGAATAAAAAATATGGATCGTCAAATATTTTGAGTTCAGCCATGTTCGTCCCACGCTCAATGGCCATGTCTATGTCAAATATCAAGCACGTAAGCCACTCCGTTTAGGAGTCTATCGGTAACATTACACACACACACACACACACACACACACACACACACACACACACACACACACACACACACACACACACACACACACACACACTGTGTTTTATATATATAGATATATATATATTGTTGTGGATTTGTAATTGCGTGTAAAGACCACCCTCCTGCCTCCATTCTGTGTATAAAGGTCAAAGGGCATCCCTTAGTTAGGTCATATACAATCACGGAGCCAAATCAAAGATTTCCTCCTTGTTGGTAGTTATTTCCTTATTCTGTGTATTAGGTTAAGGCTATGTCGTCATTAACTAATACTGCATTGCACCGAAGTGGAATAAGGTCGTATCCCCTTTCAATTTCCCCAGAACCTCCATTGATTCCCCTTTTGTCAGCCGCATTACAAATTCCTCTGCGCGGTTTGCTGCATTCCGCTGTTTCTTTGGGCTTGTGGTTTTCGCCGCAGCTGCTTGGCGGTTTTCACCGCGACTCCATTAGCCATGAGGTGGGCTCGGAGAAGGGGGAGGAGCCGCCGAATCCAGGGCGTTGGCCACCCCTCGTCATCAAGGGCGGAGCCAGAAGAGGCTGTGCGAGCGAACCGGCACGGCAGTAAGCGACCCGGTAGGCGTGCCCGGAGAGCTCGCGGGGAGAGGTCGAGGCGCGCTATAAAGTGCGTGCGCATGCGTCAAGGAGGAGAGTTGTTGAGTGAGGGTTCAAGAGTGGCTGAAGAAGGAGAGTTGCGCTGGAGAGTTGCTGAGTTGCGTAAGGGAAGGACGTTGAGTGTGGCGTGAAGTGGTGCTGAAGTGGAGCTGAGGAGCCCGGACTCCAGCACGAAGCGCCCATCCGCTCGTGGTGAACGATACGCGCCGCTGGACACCAAGGTTTTCCCGCCAAGAATGCGAGTCGACTCCTGGAGCCGGACCTCGACGCCTAAAGTGGCCAGGGCCTTCCCATTCCTCCTTCCAGCCAATCCACTCTGCAATTCCCCGTGTGAGTCTGTCTTTGTTTGTGCTGTCCCTGGGTTAATTAGACTGTAATAGATAAGCTAGAATTTTCACTGTGTCCGCTTCTTCTTCTTCTATTTTATTTTATTATCTCTTCCTACTCCTTGGTTGCTTTCAATTGTGTAAATAGTAAATAAATCATATTTGTATTTCTTACCCTTTGCCTTTCTTTCCTCTACATCCGTCGTTGTTGTCTTTTCCCTCAATGAAAACCTGTGGCGCGATTTTGGCCAACGTTTGAGAATCGGGTCTCGTTGCTGTTAACGGTTCGTGCCGCGGCTGCCATCCGCTCGGCAAATTAACATCTTATCCGCGGTCGCGAACGAAGCTGCTCACCTGCCTCTGGAGGGAGCTTGTGCAGCTTCAGGACTCACGTCGGTCAGTCACAAACGAGGGGACTAATCCCCCCTCGAGAAGGGATCCGAGGCCGACGTTGGGCTCCGTAACATTTGGTGTCGGGAGCGAGATTCGGACCTGAAGCGCGAATAGCGCGCTCAAATTTCGAGTGGGCCGAAATTTACTTTTATTTAACATCCTAAATTTGAAAGTCGTGCCATGGATGGTCAAGGCGACGGGATGCCGGTGGGAGAGATAGAAGAGTTAGGGGTAACCCAGGACCAGAGGGAAGAAATGGAGGAGGAGAGCAATGAGGAGGTGGTTGAGGAGGTATCAGGCGCACAAAATGGCGCCCTCGCGCACGTGGTTACAGCGACACCAAATTTCGCCGCGCCCGTGACAGTCGCAGCGCCGCAAATGGACTGGGGCCTATTCATGCTGCAAATGCGGGCCCTCATGGAAGAGAACAGTGGGCTGGGAGACCAAATTGGGGCAATGAGGGAAGAAGCGAGGAGTACTAGACGGGGTACTTGCCGGGGTACGGGGTACTTGCCGTGCGGGGGAGGGGAGGGGAACAGGGGGGAGGGGAACGGGGGGGAGGGGAGGGGAGAAGAGTGGGAGGGGGAGGGGGAGGGGGAGAGGGGAGAAGAGGGGGGGGATGGGGGAGGGTGAGGGATGGGAGGGGGTGGGATGGGGGAGGGGCCAGAGGGGGGAGGGGGAGGGGGGAAGGGGGAGGGGGGAGGAGAGGGGGGAGGGGGAGGGGGGAGGGGAGAGGGAAGAGGGGGGGATGGGGAGGGTGAGGGATGGGAGCGTGAGGGATGGGAGGGGGAGGGGGTGGGAGGGGGGAGGGGGAGGGGGTGGGAGGGGGGAGTGGGAGGGGGGGGGGAGTGGGAGGGGGGAGGGGGGAGTGGGAGGGGGGAGGGGAGGGGGGACCCGGCAGAAGTACCCGGCATTGCTGGGCGGGGGAGGGGAGGGGAGGGGGAGGGGAGGGGAGGGGAGAGGAACGGGGGGGGGAGGGGAGAAGAGGGGGGGGAGGGGAGAAGGGTGGGGGAGGGAGGGGGAAAAGGGAGGGGGAGGGGATAAGGGGAGGGGGTAGGGTGGAGGGGGAAGGGAGGGGGGGAAGGGAGGGGGGGAGGGCGAGGGGGGAGGGCGAGGGGGAAGGGGAGGGGATGGGGAGGGGGAGGGGGAGGGGGGAGGGGGAAAGGAAGGGGGAGGGGGAGGAGGAAAGGGAGGGGGAGAGGGGAGGGGGAAAAGGGAGGGGGAGGGGGAAAGGGGAGGGGGGAGGGGGAAAGGGGAGGGGGGAGGGGGAAAAGGGAGGGGGAGGGGGAGGGGGAAAAGGGAGGGGGAGGGGGGAGTGGAAAAGGGAGGGGGGGAAAGGGAGGAGGGAGGGGGAAAAGGGAGGGGGGGAAAGGGAGGGGGAGGGGGAGGGGGAAAGGGAGGGGGAGGGGGAAATGGAGGGGGAGGGGAGAAGGGGAGGGGAGAAGGGGAGGGGTAGGGTGGAGGGGGTAGGGTGGAGGGGGAAGGGAAGGGGGGATGGAGCGGGGAGGGGGAAGGGGGAGGGAAGGGGATGGCCAGTCAACAATGACGTTGCAGTTCTCATGGTCGGAGAGCAGCACAACAATCGGACATAGTCCTGCATATTCGCAACAGCACGAAGCGGATTTTGGAGACTCACCGATCCTGTGACGTCCTCCAGTACCGGCGTTGCCGGGCGGGGGAAGGGAGACCCATACATTCCCAACCCATCCATTCGCCCTCTCGACTCAAGCTCACTCGGACAAAAGCCTCGCACAAATTACACCGTGAAGGCCCAATGGTCATGTCTATGCCACAAATCACGGGCGCACTGAATTGAAAATATATAGAACGCTCATACTCCGTGAAAAGTGAAGCCGCCGTGTCGCCATCTTGGTCAGCACGACTCGACCAACTCGCTTCGCGGATCTCGTTTTGTGCGGCAAGAAACTGCTCCAATCGGTTACGGAAGGGTTGTGGAAAGACGTTTCACAGCTGTTTCAAAGACATTTAATTCATATCGCACAAAATCGATACAAAACACGATCGCATAAAAGGTGAAGTGACGTGTGACGGGATGGAACATCACGTGATCGCTCTGAGCGAATCAGTCTTGCGGCGGGAATGGAACATCACGTGATCGCTCTGAGCGAATCAGCGAGCTGCTCTGGAACCGGCTGAGATTAGCAGGTACTTCGCTGAAATGCGCTGAGGTAAATATGAATAAAAAATATGGATCGTCAAATATTTTGAGTTCGGCCATGTTCGTCCCACGCTCAATGGCCATGTCTATGTCAAATATCAAGCACGTAAGCCTCTCCGTTTAGGAGTCTATCGGTAACATTACACACACACACACACACACACACACACACACACACACACACACACACACACACACACACACACACACACAAACTGTGTTTTATACATATAGATATATATATATTGTTGTGGATTTGTAATTGCGTGTAAAGACCACCCTCCTGCCTCCATTCTGTGTATAAAGGTCAAAGGGCGTCCCTTAGTTAGGTCATATACAATCACGTAACCAAATCATAGATTTCCTCCTTGTTGGTAGTTATTTCCTTATTCTGTGTATTAGGTTAAGGCTATGTCGTCCATTAACTAATACTGCATTGCACCGAAGTGGCATAAGGTAGTATCCCCTTTCAATTTCCCCAGAACCTCCATTGGATTCCCCTTTTGTCAGCCGCATTACAAATTCCTCTGCGCGGTTTGCTGCATTCCGCTGTTTCTTTGGGCTTGTGGTTTTCGCCGCAGCTGCTTGGCGGTTTTCACCGCGACTCCATGAGCCACGAGGTGGGCTCGGAGAAGAAGGGGGAGGAGCCGCCGAATCCAGGGCGTTGGCCGCCCCTCGTCATCAAGGGCGGAGCCAGAAGAGGCCGTGCGAGCGAACCGGCACGGCAGTAAGCGACCCGGTAGGCGCGCCCGGAGAGCTCGCGGGGAGAGGTCGAGGCGCGCTATAAAGTGCGTGCGCATGCGTCAAGGAGGAGAGTTGTTGAGTGAGGGTTCAAGAGTGGCTGAAGAAGGAGAGTTGCGCTGGAGAGTTGCTGAGTTGCGTAAGGGAAGGACGTTGAGTGTGGCGTGAAGTGGCGCTGAAGTGGAGCTGAGGAGCCCGGACTCCAGCACGAAGCGCCCATCCGCTCGCGGTGAACGATACGCGCCGCTGGACACCAAGGTTTTCCCGCCAAGAACGCGAGTCGACTCCTGGAGCCGGACCTCGACGCCTAAAGTGGCCAGGGCCTTCCCATTCCTCCTTCCAGCCAATCCACTCTGCAATTCCCCGTGTGAGTCTGTCTTTGTTTGTGCTGTCCCTGGGTTAATTAAGACCGTAATAGATAAGCTAGAATTTTCACTGTGTCCGCTTCTTCTTCTTCTATTTTATTTTATTATCTCTTCCTACTCCTTGGTTGCTTTCAATTGTGTAAATAGTAAATAAATCATATTTGTATTTCTTACCCTTTGCCTTTCTTTCCTCTACATCCGTCGTTGTTGTCTTTTCCCTCATTGAAAACCTGTGGCGCAATTTTGGCCAATGGTTGAGAATCGGGTCTAGTTGCTGTTAACGGTTCGTGCCGCGGCTGCCATCCGCTCGGCAAATTAACATCTTATCCGCGGTCGCGAACGAAGCTGCTCACCTGCCTCTGGAGGGAGCTTGTGCAGCTTCAGGACTCACGTCGGTCAGTCACAAACGAGGGGACTAATCCCCCCTCGAGAAGGGATCCGAGGCCGACGTTGGGCTCCGTAACTATATATATATATATATATATATATATATATATATATATATATATATATATATATATATATATATATATATATATATGTCAAGTCATAGATTCTTTATTGACAATTCTCTGTTATGACAGCCGACGGCATGTCCCAAGTGAGGTAAACCCCGCCGGGAACGCGAATAGAGCGGCGTGCAGGGAGTGTTGAGATTCGTGCGGAGGCACGGGGGTGCGCGCCAAGACGGGGGGGGGCGGCGTGGCGTCATGGCGTTAAGATGGTAGTGCCAGGTCAATCGGCGATCTCTGAATTTAAATCGGATTTTTGTCATGTGTGTTGTGAAATTAAACGTCTATCCGAGAATCCTGGCCATGTTCGTTTTGTCAAAAGGTGGTACAAACCTGCGTTTCCGCCATGCGGCTCCGTGGAAGTTAGAGTAGAGTTATTGTGTTTTTAAGCAAAAGCCGAGCGAGCCGCGAGTCACGGGTGTGCGGTATGAGGTTGCTCGGAGGATGTGTGCCCAAATGCATTGTGGGTCATTGCGACTTTGCTGAATATCGGACGCTGGATGTCGGACGTTCATGCGCGCGTGGAATGTGTAGTTTCAAGCGGAGTGCTCGAATTGCAGATATAAACTTGAAAAACATTAATTATATAATCATAGCGGCGCCTGAATTCTAATAAACATGCTTCAGTTTGTGTTTAAAATGAGGTCATGCCGGACAATGGTATACGTGTGCTTTTTTCAAGGCTGGTCATAAAACCACGCCCACATGCGCTTGTTTTTGCGTAATGCAAGTAGAATGACATGAACCTATCGTTAACTATATATATTTTGTTTTAATCTCAGCAACGCTTGACTCTGTATAAACATGCTTTGGATTACTCATGTACACAAACCCATAAAATATATGGGTTTGTTTGGCTAAGCATACACTCTTCTCTTTGTGAGTTACAGTTCTGTTTTCTCGGAGCCCAGAAAAACAATTGGTCCAAATGATAAAGGAAAGGCTGACTCCCCCGAATGATAACGGTGGGAGGGACTCTCCCAGTCACTTCGTTCTCTCGGAGATTTTTCTGATAAATCGTATTTGGTATATAAGTGAATGAGAATCAATGCGTTGGCAGGAAGGCTTGACTTGGCATGTTCTTGCTGTAGATTGCTGTAGACGTCGGTCTCCTCCGGATCCGTATAAGTTGGCTTTAATAAAAAACTGCGTCATTTTCCAGGCTATTTGTGGACTTCTTTGCAAACGAAGAGCTGATTCTTCACAGATGGTACCAGGAGTGGGGTGTCAACAGACGCGGAGGACGGGAAGCGGAACCCGGGCGACGGAAGGAAGGCTGCTCGAGGCCGGGACGCTGGCACTCTAATTTGATTAAGGTGAGCAATTGTCTTATACCAGAGGGCTATCTTTCCAAATTTGTACCTTGCTTCTTCGAACGGGTTCAGTCCGCTTCCCTGTCATCCGCGCTGTCTGCACTCGAACAGAATTGTAAGTAGAGGCTCATTTAGGCCTCAGAATGACGTGGTTTTGTTAAAGCCAGGATAAACAAGTAAGGATAAACAAGTAAGGACTTAACAGTAAGCTTAAAGTTACAGTTAGCACCAGGAGGGGAAAGTGAGGTCGGACAGCCGTAAAGGTTGAGCCAAGCCAAGAACTTTCCAGGAAGGATCAGCCCAGAGCAATAAGATGGGAAGCAAGCTAACGAAAGAAAGGGAACCCCTTAAAGGAACCCCGGCATCTTTCATGTTTAAGAGGCATCATTTTGCCGCGGTAAGACCATTAAAGGACTGGGCTGTGTTAACTAAAGATTTAAGTAGTCCCTGGCCAGAGGAGGGATCGTTTGCACTTGACAAGTTGGAAGTGTTGAACGGAGCTTTGGATAAGCTACAAAGGGAAAAGAAACACTTCCCACCCGATTACTGGAAAGTGTATGGCTGGTGGGAAAAGGAAGGAATGAAGCGACTGGCAGCCTCAAGACAGGCTAGCTTGGCAGGGGAAGTACTGAAGCTTCAGGGCCAAAAGAAACAAGCTGACAGGGTTCAGCAGGACAAAACAATTAAGGAGGTAGTTAAGCTAGCAAATCAGCGGCTAATGCCGCTCGTCCATAATCCGGACCAAGACCCCGCGACAGGGGAGGTAGCCACCATGCCCCCACCCCCCCAAGCCCTGAGCCCTGTCCCCGGGCTACAGGCGCCACCTCTCCCACCCCCGCCCCTGTTCCCCCAGGGGTTAGACCCCCATAAAACTAGACCAGCCGCCCCTCAGGTTCACCTTAGCCCGGGCAATCCTTTTAGAGGACAAGAAATTAATGGGGCGGACAGCGGGTTCACGGCCCCAGAGGGGCCAGGAGAACTGTACCCCTCATTGGAAGGGTGCACGGAATCAGAGAACCCACAACCTGCAATTGGGATGTGTCCTTTAAAAACAATAGGACTGAACAGGGGGGCACCCATTAACATCAGGATACCCTGGAGGGAATCAGATTTGGCGTCTATGCAGGAGCGGGTGAGAACCCTGCTGGCTGAACATCCCGGTCAGATACCAGAATTTATGCGGTTGTGGATACAAAATACAGGCGCAGATTGGCGAGACGTCTGCCACATGGGGAAGGCTGTATTGCCAGCGCGGGTGTGGGACCAGGCCAAAGTACACGCACGCTGGCCAAATGTAGCACCGCCCCCGGCCCAAACCGCGGCCCAGACCCTCGCCGATTGGGAGGCCCTGGTCGACTTATTGTTGGCCGGGGTACACACCGCACTGATGCCAGCCGCGGGGCCAGATTGGAATAAAATATACGGCCTAAAACAGAAGCATGGCGAGGCAGCCCTCGATTGGAAAGAGAGGGTAGAACGAGCAGTGTTAAGGTGGGGAGGACTGGGCCAGGTGCGGGCACAAGATCTCCCTCACGCTGTAGTGAACAACTTTTTTGTAGAAGGAATGAGACCGACAGTTAAGAAGCGCATTCAAACGGCTATGATAGGATGGAGAAACACCCCAACCGACCAACTAGTCGAAGCGGCCGAACAATGTGGCGAGGGCGACGAGAAGAAGGCCGATGTTAAGGACGACATGTTGCAAATGCTCGTCCAGGAGAAACGGGATCGACTCAACCAAAATAAGAAGGGAAATCAAGGCCAAGGACGGGCCCAGAATCGGGACACCAGGTTAGAGCCCAACGAAGAGTGGGGGCGCGACGACGAAAACGAAAATGACGCTGATGACAACGACAATGGACGAGTCGACATGCGGACAAAAGGGCCCCCTCCCCAAAATTGGAACCCACAAGGGCCCCCTCCCCAAAATTGGAACCCACAAGGGCCCCCTCCCCAAAATTGGAACCCACAAGGGCCCCCTCCACCGCAAAACTGGAACATGCAGGGGCCCCCTCCACCGCCGCAGAGCTGGGCCATGCAACCACCCCCTCCACAGGCCTGGGCAGTACAAACGCCCCCTCCCCAGAACGGGTATCCACAGGGACCCCCTCCCCAAATCGATGGGCCTCCCCCAAGTTATTGGACCCCAAGCGGAGCAAACGGGAATGGGCCGCCACAATGGGGACAGCGGAACCAACAGCCTGCGAGGCGTCCGACGCAACAGGGTCAGCGCAACAGTAACAGGCATCCCGCATCCACCGCTCCACAAGGGGCGTGCTTCCGTTGCGGACAGATGGGACATTGGAAACGTGATTGCCGGGGGCCCCGCCAGGGATACCCGCCACAGAGAAATCAAGTAGCCTATTGACGGGACGCCGGCGGGCCGCCCGTAGAATGCCCCCTCTTGACTATGACACCAACCGAGGAGCCGACCTGGACACTAGACGTGGATGGGCAACCGGTAGATTTTCTCGTAGATACGGGCGCGACTCACAGTACTATTAACGAAGGGCAGCTACCATCTTTGCGCCCCACTGATAGAGATGTTCAGATAGTGGGAGTTTCAGGCTTGCCCCAAGCGCTTCCCATTTCAGAAGAGGTAAGAGTGGTGTGCGGCCCATTAGAGGCTAGACACGCTTTCTTGATGACTACCACCGCCCCGACTAACTTGTTGGGACGGGATTTACTCTGCCGTTTAGGCTGCCAAATTTCATGTACGGAGCAGGGAGTTTTTGTAGACGTCGCGGAATCCAAACGCGATCTGTTAATGACGGCATTGTCTCGGCCCGGCCCCACCGCATACTGGTGGAGCCTGGAAAAGGGGGCTTTGGCCTCTTGGGCACACGTCCTAGACACAGTATGCTCCCAGAGTGACGGGTTGCGAGATTGGCTGCACGTACACCAAATTACAACAGACATAAAGGACAACCCTCCCCATTGCACGGCCTACTACGATGCTAGGGGCGATGACGACGAGTACCGAGGAAAGATAAAGGGGTCAATAGGTAAGAATTCGGACCTAACATTGTCAAATATATGGGTTGGACGGGAGGGAATAGGCGTCGAGGTAACCCTAACCGCGGAACAGCGGGCGTTGTCTCAGTACCCCGCAGGGGTGGACGCCCATGTTACCCTCACCACCGCCAAAGGATGGCCGGCGGAAAGTATAGGATGGATGATGGGGCGTTTGCGAGAAATTCCGTGCAGCGCCATTTATGAAGTGGACCACTGGACAGTGACGATGCTCGACAATGACGAAGGGTATTTGATCACCCTTGAGGAGCAGAGTATAGAAGGAAAATTTGAAGAGACAGACCTGCCCCCAAAGGGCAACCACGTTGTACGAACGGTGTCTCAGGGCCCGGGCGAGTCCGATGACCTCTTGGAGGAGGTTCCGGCCGATTTGTGGTCCCAACACGACAACGATGTCGGGCGAATTCGCGATGCCAAGCCTCTGGTAATACCGGTCCAACCAGGAATGTCCCTCCCAAACGTGAGACAATATAAATTGCGGCACGAGGCCGATGCGGGCATAGAGCCAGTGATTCAATCTTTGGTGAAACAGAAAATAATTGTAGAAACTAACAGCCAATGCAACACACCAATTTTGCCCGTAAAGAAACCAATGCAGGATAAATGGAGGTTCGTGCAGGATTTGAGGGAAGTGAACAAAGTCATACAAGGCATACACCCAGTGGTACCGAACGCGGAAGGCCTTATGACATCTATTCCACCGGACGCAACACATTTTACCGTCATTGACTTATGCTCGGCCTTTTTCTCCGTACCCATCGCACCCGAGTCACAATACTTGTTCGCCTTCACATTTAGGGGGCGCCAGTTCACCTGGACGGTGTTACCCCAAGGGTTCTCCGACAGCCCCACCCTGTTCTCCCGAGCGTTGCACCGCGATTTGGCAGACGTGGAACTAAAAGGGGGTTCGGTGTTGTTGCAATACATTGACGACTTGTTGATTTGTTCCCCTTCCAAGGAAGCCTGTGAAGTGGACTCCATGGCCCTGCTAAGAGCCTTGGCGGCCAAGGGCCACAAGGTGGGACGGAGAAAGCTCCAATTTGTACGGAAGGTAGTAACCTATTTGGGTCATGCCATTTCACACGGGAAGCGGGAACTGCATGTTGGACGGGTGACCGCCATCATGGAATCGCCACGGCCAAGTACGCAACGACAGATGTTGCGCTTCCTAGGTATGACGGGTTACTGCCGCTCTTGGATAATTGACTACGCGCTACTTGCTAAACCGCTGTACGAAGCCACTAGAGTAGGAGAACCAAACTACTTGGTTTGGACGGACGAATTGATGCGCTGTTTCGAGGGGCTGAAAAAGGCATTGGTAACGGCACCGACTTTAGGACTCCCCGATTATGCGAAACCATTCACCCTTTACACTCATGCAATAAGGGGTTTTGCTCAGTCCGTTTTGACACAGACTCATGGAGATAAGGAACGACCGGTAGCCTACTTTAGTAAAAAGCTGGAACCGGTCGAGCAAGGGTTTCCGGTGTGCCTGCAAGCCGTGGCAGCGGCTAGGTACGCTGTGGAAAGGACAGCGGACATTGTGATGGGGCACCCGGTAACGCTACAGGTACCGCACTGCGTCACTTCACTGTTACTACAGCGGACAACACAACATTTGTCGACCACTAGATTAATGCAATACGAAACAGCACTGATTACGGCCGCCAACGTTACCATTAAACGTTGCACTACACTCAACCCGGCCTCACTGATGCCCACCCCAGAGGAGGGCGAACCCCACGTATGTGTCGATGTAGTACAGCAAGTCTCCACGGTACGTCCGGACCTGAAGGACGTTCCCCTCAACGACCCCGATCGTGTGTACTACGTCGATGGGTCGGCTAAACGCGGATGGGACGGCTCTTTGCTATCTGGATACGCGGTGTGTTCAGATAGCGAGACGGTAGAAAGTGGGCGCCTTCCGCCCACATTTTCCGCCCAGCAGGCGGAGCTGTGCGCCTTGACTAGAGCATGCAGCTTGGCGGCGGACCTGGCCGTCAACATTTATACAGATTCAGCATACGCGCACGGGGTAGTTCACGACAAAGGGGCAATCTGGAAGATGCGAGGCTTTCTCACATCCGCGGGTTCGGTCATAAAGAACGGCGAACTGGTTGAAGGGCTACTCCAAAGCATCTTGCTTCCCCGCGCTATCGCGGTAATTAAATGTCGCGGCCACCAAAGGACAGACTCTGACGTCGCCCGAGGCAACGCCAGAGCAGACGCAGCGGCAGGAAAAGCGGCCAACCAACAAATAGGACAGAACATGCCGATGGTAACGCGAGCAAAGGGGGCACACACGCAAACTGCCAACGTACCGACCTCAGGACCTACCCCCTCCCCGCAAATTGGGTGCACCATCATCACCGCCTCACCAACTAATGAGGACGTTATAAAACTTCAAAACGCAGCAACAGCAGCCGAACACAATGACTGGGTAAAAAGAGGGGCCACACGCCCCGGACCAAATGCGATGTGGACCCTTCACGGAAAACCGATAGCACCCAAGGAACTACTGCCTTGGCTGGCACGTATGGGACATCAAAATGGCCATGTGTGCCAGAGGGGGGTGATGGAACAGATAAACTATACCTGGGCGGCACCGGGACTGTCGCGAATCGCATCAGAGGTGTGCCGGTCATGCGCGGTTTGCCAACAACACAACAGGGGGGCACCCCCTAGGCACCCACATAATGCGGGCCATCCTCGGCCAATCGGGCCCTTCTGTCATGTCCAGTTCGATTTTATTAACATGGAACCAAGTATGTCGTTCCGATATGTCCTGGTAATCGTGGACATGTTCACAAAATGGGTCGAGGCCTATCCATGCGTCAAGTCAGACGCCCCGACAGTAGCCAAGCGCCTCGTGCGGGATTTCATGTGCAGATTCGGCATCCCTCAGAAAATTTCGTCAGACAAAGGGGGCCACTTCACGGGAGAGGTGATTAAGGGTATCCTAAAGGCACTGGGCGTGAAACAATCTTTCCATTGCGCTTATCACCCACAATCAGCGGGACTTGTGGAACGCACCAATGGGACGCTGAAACTCAAGGTAGCCAAGATCTGTGCAGACACAGGTTTGAAGTGGCCGGAAGCACTCCCGCTGGCGTTAATGAGTATCCGGTCCACCCCGGGCTGCACCACGGGCCTTTCCCCCCACGAGATATTAATGGGACGACCTATGAGTTTGCCTGTTTCGGCACCGATGGACATGTCCAAACTTGACTTGCCTGTGATGGATGACATGCTTTTAAAGTTTTGCAGAGGATTGTCCAACGTGGCACGCAGAATTCACGCCCGGGTACGAGAGGCGTTGCCTGAACCAACAAGCCACGCCATCCACGACTTCCAGACCGGCGATTACGTGCTCGTAAAACACTTCACCCGCAAGAACGCCTTGGAACCAAGGTGGAAGGGACCAGTCCAGGTGTTGCTGACTACACCAACGGCAGTCTTTTGCGAGGGCAAGACTTCGTGGATCCACGCCACGCACTGTAAGTTGGCCATACAAGCACCAGACACTACACCACAGCAACCACAGTAAGGATGGGCCTAATCATAGGTACAATACTATTGATAGCGACAGCAGCTAGGGGAAACTCCGATTCCAATAGATGCAAAAACGAAACCCGACACCTCACCGTAACATGGGGACAAAGAGTATCACTACCATGTTTCGAACAGAAAGCCCTGCACACAAATTGGGTGAACATAAATTGGCTAGCACTGTCGGCAGGGCCTGGACGCGTTGGCATGGTACTACAAAAGCAACGAGAGTTCCGGGAAGACGGGCAAGCTAGCATTAAGACCTTGGCCCAACCAGGATACCAATGGGGAACCCCTGATTTTAAGCTACAAACACGCACACGCCTAGGGAAAGACATGACCATGCAGGTCCGGTGCAGCGTCTGGACCCCTGGCGCGGCCGGTGGCGAAAGGAACTACATACCATGCATCGAATACATACTCACGCCACAACCCCAGAATAAGGCCCCAAAGAAGGGTGAAAACACATATTGGAAAGTGGCCAGGGAGGTGGCAACAATTCAAAATAGGACACACTGCTGGTCGTGCATGCGCTTTCCCCAAGCAGGCACCACAGGAATACACATGATAGTGCTACCTCTGTCCCTCAATGACCTCTGCTCACAACCTATCGATTCCCCATGTTTAGTCACCACGCTGGAAAGAGAAGGGGTTGACAACGGCAAGAGTTGCAATCGACAATTTAATTATCGCCCGTCAATGATTGCCCATGTGGCCGAGAGGCCTGCCCCCGTCTGGGTCAAACCACAGAAAGGGAGGGTCTGCCTCCAGGGTTCCGGCCACTTGCGTATGGGAGAATCAGAATGCGCCTACACTCTCCCCGGGAAGCTGGGACAAGGGAGCTCGGGGATTACATTACGAATAGTACTGCAAGATAAACGCAACCACAACATAACGGCTATAACATTCTCTAGGGGGGTTAGTAGGATTAATGGGGTGGTAAAGGGACTCCAGTGCTTATCCACCCACCTGGTCCCACCCCATGGGACAATGTTTATATGCGGCGACAAGGCTTACCCCTATTTACCAAATAATTGGGGGGGCACATGTTATCTGGGTTCAGTCCTTCCTGACGTTGAGATACTGGATGAGCTAGACCCAAAGTCCTTGGACAGGCGTAATAAGAGGTCAGTCATGAATGAAGATGGAACCACTAAACTACACGGGAGTCTATGGGAAAAGGTGTTTGGTTTCTTCTTCCCAGGAGCGGGCACAGTCATGGATAGTTTCCGAATAGACAAATTGGCTTTGACCCTAGAAAAGGTGGCAAACGACACCGCTACGGCTCATGACATACTATTGGACACGGTAATTCACATGCGTACAATGGTGATGCAGAATCGGGTGGCTTTGGACATGCTCTTGGCAGAGAAAGGAGGGGTATGCGGAATAATAGAGGGAAAATGTTGCACTTACATACCCGATCCATCTGAAGGAGTGTCAGCCGCAATAGTGAGACTAAGGGAA
>NW_027619220.1:20000-49183 GCF_964187855.1 Myxine glutinosa
CCGAGCCCTTCATGCAGCGGCCAGGTCGTATCACAACCAACGACACACACACACACACACACACACACACACACACACACACACACACACACACACACACACACACAATATGCAGTTACGTTTGTGGGGGGGGGGGGGGAGGGGTAGGGGTACCTTTGAGCCAGGTAGAGTGCATAGGTAGTGTGCTCCAATTGTCATGAAGAAGAAGAAACCTTGATAGCCTTAATGTACCATAAGTAGGGAAATTTATGTAGACCAGACTGTCGGTAAGCTTGCATATTTGTCCCCAACAGAGGAGTGGGGCTTGTTAATTAGTGAGGGATTATGGGTAAATTAATCCCCTGCATGTAATTGCCTCTGTAATTATCCTTTGTTCCTTATGACATACGCAGCACACACACACACACCTCGTAAGAAATCGCGCATTTAAACACCCAAATTAAAAACCTACCAGAAGCCAGGACATTGAGCGCTGCCACTGATAACATTGACTTGGTAAGCGCACATGTCAGGCAGCTCCATGGAGATACGCCCAAAGAGCAGCGATTGGTCTGGGTTTTGATTGACGAGAAGGACTGGTAAGAAGCGACTCCCTGATTGGTGAAGCAACACAGATGACACTCTCTATTGCACCTTCTCGTTTTGGACTTTGGATCGCATTTTGGTCTCTACCAGCATCGACATTTTTGTCTCTCCCAGCATCGACATTTTGGTCTCTCCCAGCATCGAAATCTTGTCTCTCGACATCGACATCTCCTCGCCCCTTCTTTTGTTGGACACCATCGCGAGCGATCGTGTGCCGACACCTTGCTGGAGGTTGTGAAGAGAAAGAGCAACGGACTGAGAACTGCGGGTTTCCAAGCAGGAACGGCGAGTGGACAGGCATGGCCCGTTGTGAAACGAGGGCGAACTGACGCCAAGGTCTGACTCCAAGGTCCAAGGTCGGACCGAGGTCTCCCCGCCAAGGCCGGAGCTGCGTCCGGATTGCGCGCACGCGGGCCTGAGACAATTCCTGACAATATTCGGGAGCCGCTCGCAGATAAGTGCCAACCACACCTTTTATTTTTATATCATTATATTCCCCTTTGTCTGTGTACTGAGTCTGAGCGGGGATGTCCCATTTAGGATTTTATTTACCGTGCATTATTTCGTATTACCGGCATTTCTTTTAATAAAGCCGGCATTTATATTTGTACAGTAAATCCTGAGTCGGCTCACATTAATTATTACAGGGTGAAGACTGCCGGTGGGATCCATGAAGATAAGTGCTCCGGCTTCTCCACCACGCGTATTCTCCGCTATATTTTGACTGAACGCCTCTGAGTTAAAGCCCATTCGGAAATCTGTTTCCTTGGTAGATTTTAATGACCAGGAACGCGACAATACACACACGTATACAATAAACACACACACAGATATACAACACACACACAGCTTTACAACATACACAGATATACAACAACACACCCACACACACAGATATACAACACACACACACAGATATACAACACACACAGATATACAACACACACATATACAACGATATACAACACACACACACAGATATACAACACACACACAGATATACAACACACACACACACACACACACACACACACACACACACACACACACACACACACACACACACACACACACACACACACACACACACACACACACACACACACACACACACACACACACACACCATCATCATCCGACAGCCCAGAATGTGTCGCCTTCACTGGTAGTGGTAGTCCTGGGATGTCGGCACGGGGTGGTGAGAAAATATAATTATCAGGGATTAAAAATGTGCAACAGTCGTGAAAAAAAAAATTTCAAAGTTTTCCGAGAACACAAGTGAAGTAGCTAATCTTTGTCTTGGCCTCGACAAGAGATACATTTGGCAAAATGAAGAGGGTACGGTATAAGAGGTATGGTATATACTATATAGTTTGTGACGACAAATGTCTTCGAGGACGAGATTGGGGCCGATGCAGGACCACCCTTGGCCTGGGCGCGTAGCCGGTTTGAAAGGCTTGGCCACAGAAAGGGCTGGGACATTCCGGACATTCCAGCCATAGAATTGCCGCAGGATTAATCTCCCTCCACGGCATTTCCACGCCGACCGCGCTCACCGAGTAGCTGCCAGAGGCCCGAAATACACCTTATTCCCTCGCACGCAAAACGAGTCCCAAAAGAACCAGAGCTTTGTTTCATTCGGACCCAAGCGAGGAAAGAAACACAGAAACTCATTCTACTTACATTTTTTACCTTTACGTATGAATTGTTCTTCAGAATTCAATCATTCGAACGTACCGCCAATTGTTTCAATATAAAAAAATATATATATATATATATCGTGGAAAACGATAATCAGCGTGGAAGGCGAAGTGGAAAAGAAAAAAAACCGACAGATAATGCGCACACAATCACGCAGCCGTTCCGGGCCGCCCGAGCCGCCACCCGCCCGCCGTGTTTTGTGTTCACAGCTGTCGGCGGGGTCGGCGCGGCGCGAGTCTGAGGCGGCGCGTGAAAAGCCAAACTGGCGCGCGATTCTCCGTCTCTCAGGGCGCCGGTCTTTAGCTTCGCATCGGGATTAGCTAGTCCGGGCGGTTCGCGGGAGGACTCCGGGGCTACCAATTACCTGCATCAAGCCCTCCCCCAACTCACTTTCCCGTCGACGCCTTCGTCGTCCCTCGGGTGTTCATCACTCAAGGAACAACACCGTCATGTCCGACCGTGGAAATTTTTTTCATTTCACCACAAAATTAAGCACCGAGCGCTTGCTCGAGAAACTCAGGCCAAAAAAAACAACCATCCTGAAGATCAGATATTCATTTTATTAAAATATATGCTATATTAGTTAAACAATTTAACCGTTCCAGTTTACATGTATACCCTCCCCCTTTTGCCCCCTCTGACCCCATTGCCCACCACACGAAGTAACAAGTTACTGGAGACATTTTTGTTCAGTTTTTTTTGTTGTTTTTTTTGCATCCACACATTTCTGACCAACAATCGAGAGAGGGCCCCATTCAATCATTAAGGCCTCGAGCAACGTAGCTTGCTAGCTCTACATACGGTTAACACACCACGGCCGTGTTTGCATCCTCCGCAGCCACCAAGGGAAAACAAAAATGAGGTAGATCAAACAAAGGTTGACAGCAAACGGTTGCGTTATCATCAGTCTGGAAGCATCGTCCAAATAATCCGTCGCCAAAAATCCAATCAAGCTCGACTGGATGATCCTCTAAACCCCATCTAGAGATTCCAAAAAAACAAAACCTCGCCAAAGATCAACTCAAGCTCGACTAGATGATCCTCTCAACCCCATCTAGAAATTCCAAACAAAAACCCATAACAGCTAAACACTGGTGTTCGGAAGCGTTAAATGGCAAATGGAACTATGGAATTCTGGCAAGGCTGCAAGAAAAAAAAAAAAAAAAAGGTTTATGGACAGTGGTGGGAAGAGAGAAAAAGAAAAACCCATGGAATGTCCACAATGCTCCAATAGACAGAAAAACAGAGTGGGGGTGAGGGAGGGCGTCAGAAATTCCACAGCATGGCTTGGTATGTCTCACCGCAGGCTGGCGACTGCAAAAGCAAGACGGGACTGGATCAGCGAGCTGTTAAAGGACCTCTTCAGAAATAAAACAAATAAACCAAAACCCTCGAGTTACGGCCTGGCCGCGGATCTCAAGTGCGTGCGGATGGTGGCGTCTGCTCATTTTGTCTGTGACAGGTGCCGCGGCTATCAATTCCGAAAAGGTGCGACGCACAGATTTCCCAGGACAATGGATCCTGCATAAATCAAGCGGCCGAGGAAGAAATTAATATACGCCAAATCATGGCGACGGGTCTCCGCAAACCAAATTCCATTCGACGGGATAGCGGGCCATCGCCGTCGTCCAGGGTATTCCAACCTCCCAAACTTCATCAATAATTCTCTTTTCCTGGCAAACACTCGGCGTTAGAAAAAGGTAGAGAAAAACAAACAAACAAACAAATGAAACATTTGGAATGAATGAAATGCGATGAATGAATATTAAAAAGAAAAACTTGAAGGAAAGCTCAGAAAAGCTGTACAGTGCATAGTTTCAGGCAAGCGAGTTCAACGGTCAGCACCTTAATGGCACAGGTGTTGTGATAAGACTGTATACTACAAAGCAGCTCATCCTTCAGCGCTCCTGCAAAACAACTGTTCACACTCACAATGGCTAGCTCCAGCTTCATTTCAGTCCCAAAAAATATCCCACCATCTTCATCAGGAAACTCAACAGGTCATGCCACGTCGGCTCACTTCGACCGACTCTAAGGGCCTTTTATAACCCGTGGGCCACGTGCACCGACAGGTACGGCCGGGTGGAAGGGATTCTCTTGCGTTACAGATGAGCAATCACTGGGCATTTTGGCATATTCCTACCCAAAATTGTGACCCGGCACAAAATCGTGACCCGACACAAAATTGTGACCCGACACAAAATTGTGACCCGGCACAAAATTGTGACCCGACACAAAATTGTGACCCGGCACAAAATTGTGACCAGACACAAAATTGTGACCCGGCACAAAATTGTGACCCGGCACAAAATCGTGACCCGGCACAAAATCGTGACCCGGCACAAAATCGTGACCCGGCACAAAATCGTGACCCGGCACAAAATTGTGACCTGACCCAAAATTGCGACCAAAAGTGACCTGGCACAACCCGAGAAGAGGCTGGAAAGAATCTGAGCTCAATTAAAAAAAAAAATGGCAGGACAACATTCCATGCTGTCTTGCAGCATCATCTCGGCCGGTCACTCTCGGTCATCTGCCAGAGACCGAGATTGAGGACCTTCAGGCATGGAAGCTGCGTGATGCGTTCGAGGCCACGCTTGGTGATCCTTGTACAGCCGTAGAGGTCGATGCCCGTGAGCTGAGTAAGATGATCGGCGATAAGTTCCAGTCCTTTGTCAGTGATGCGCGTGCACTGCCCGATATTGAGCGTCCGCAAGTTTCCCATCTGGCGCACCATCCGGTTGAGGCCCGCGTCGCTGATGTGGCACGAACACAACGACAGGGACGTCAGGTGATAAAGACCCTGCGCCACGTGTGCCAGGCTCTGGTCGGCGACCTTGTCGCAGAAGGACAGGTCGAGGTCGCCGAGCTGGAGGGTGCCAGTGGCCAGGTGCACGATGCCCCCATCGCTGATGTTGTCACAGGAACGAAGATTGAGCATCCGCAAGCTGGGCATGTGAGCCAGATGGACCATACCCGAATCGGTGATGCCACCGCAGAAGCTCAAATTGAGCACCTTGAGGTGCTCAAGACCCCGGGCCACGTACTTGAGGGCCATATCACTCAGTTTCTGACAATCCTGCAAGGTGAGCTGCTCGAGATCTTTACAACCTTCTGCCTCCATAACCCCCGTCAGGTGTGCGATGCCCGTGTCCGAGACATAGCGGCAACTGCGCAGGTTCAGACTCTTTAGACGTCGCAGCCCCCAAGCAATCAAGAAAAGACCCCAGTTAGTGATGTTAGTGCAGCCTGCCAGGTCCAGGATCTCGAGGCCTTTGAGGTGCTGCGCGATGCGTTCAAGGCTGCTATCGGTTATTTGCTTACAGAGGCTCAAGTTGAGGACGGTGAGAGTCGGAACGTCATGAACGAACGCGTGTCCAAGGCCCACGTCGGTGAGGCTGTAGCAACCGCTCAAGTTCAGGCTCTCCAGACTGGGTAGGCCTTGCACCACGTAACTCAAACTGCGACGGAGGCTCAGGATCTGGACACGGCCGATCCCGCGGCGCTGGAGGGATGGGAAGAGGGAGGGATTCGCGCGCCGCAGATGCAGCCTCGCCTCGACGCCTCGCCACACCGAGCGGTGGTACGCGGCGTCCCGCCATGCCGTGCACACTTGCGCCGCCCTCCCTTTATCCCGCACGTCCAGGTACCCGAAGATGAGTGCGAGGATCTCCGGGAAGAGGCAGGAGACGTGAGCGTCCATCGCCGACGCATCCGTGGCCGGCGGGCCCGGCCCGAGCCTCGCCCGTTGCGAGCTGCGCAACGGTGCTGTTGATTGCGTCATCGCGTACATGCTACGCCAGTGCGTCGGGTTACACGCCATTTCACTGAAGCAGTGAAGCTTCGTCAGCAAGCTGGACCGTACGTAATGTGTGGAACTCCGTGTTCGTTTTCGGGGTTCAATGACTTTTTGTTTAAAAAAAATCCTAAAACGTCGTGTGTACGGTCAAATACGCTTTAATTTACCTCAAACACCTTCATTATTTGCATTTACTTACAAACAGTATTTGTGACAAAAAAACCGGATATCGAAGCTGAGGCAGCAGTGTTCAGGCAATACACCGCTTATACGAAAACGACTCTAACTCCCACCTTGTTGAGTTTAAATACCACGGAGTTGCGAGCAGTAATCGTTGCTTCAAATGTAGTATCAGGTAGTTTAGTACCTCATTCGAATGATTTCGGTGCAAATGGATTCGACATGTAAGACGTATTTTTCACCAAAGAATTATCCTTTCTCTTTCATAATATTTAATGGTATGATTTCCAGAATATTTTATTGGTTTAAATCTGTTCTTTCACTGACGTATTTCACTTGAATATACAAAAGGTTTCCACATTAAATTTTTTGCCAAAAGCTGCTGATCTCCACCAGCTGAGGTTTAATTGTATTTCAAATGCAGGATCTTCACACCTCATAGTCAATTGGTAATCAGAAAGTAACCATTAAAAAATGGTGGGGGGGAAAAATCCAATTTCTGGACTCTTAAGATCTCAAGTCAGCCACCTTAAACGTTAAGCCGACACCAGGATGTTTCACGGGGGGTAGGGTGAGGCATCAACATTAATGTGTGTGTCGTCCTTCAGATGGATATTAAACTGTGTGTCCCGTCTTCCGGCATTAGTTGGTGGACATGGTCCCATGGTGTTCTTCCCACTGTGGCACCCTGAACAAATTCCAAATTCTGCCCTGACCTCTTGTCTCACAGTGGCGACCCATCCAGGATTGTAACCGCAGCCAAAGAAACTGCTTGCTCTCTGGTTCATGATCTGATATGATCACTCAACTATGGGAATACTGATACTTCTCTGTCCGTAATTGTTTCAGGTCCTAAATCTCAATAAAACATAGGGGCAATACCCATGGCACTCACCTGGTAGAATAAAATATAAAAAAATACACTGACTAAAGGTATTTTAAACTAATTTGAATGGTTTCTAGAAGACAGGGCAGCATGTAGAATTATACTAACATAATCATAAGACTTTAAACAAACAATCAAAAAAATACCTATTCTGGAGGGCAACCCCTTCCCCCCCCCCCCCCCCCCCTTCCTCAGCCCCCTCCGCCACCCACCCCCAAGTTCCATCGAAATATTGTGTGTAGTTTCAGAGAAAAAAGCAAATTCCTATTTTGGTCGGTCAAACCGGGATCCACTTTGACCCCCTTAAAACCCGATATTTTTAATGCCGTGAACAAACTTTAGTCACAACACAACAAATATCATTTGTGCCAAATTTGGTCGCAATCCTATCAGCGGTTTCGGAGAAGAAGTTTCAAGTGTTTACGGACGGACGGACAGATGGACGGACAGACTGACGGACGGACGATGTGCCATCCCATAAGCTCCCCTGAACTCCTTTCCAGGTAAGCTAAAAATGAAGTCAAGACTGTTTCCCTGGACAGATCTCAGGCTTTTGACGCAGGCATCCTACTCTGCTTCCCAAGATAACTGCCTGTGAGATACAAAGCCACCCTCATGTTGGCTTTCTGGCTTCCTCCACATGAATATTCTTTGTATTGTTATATCAATGGACTGCTTTCCTCTCCTCTTCCGTCACACATTGGAGTGCACCAACGCAAAGTCTTGTGGTCAGTTCACTCCTTCGCATACAGAAATGATCTTCCTGATGCTCTGGAAGACCCTCACATCCTTTTTGCATTGAACTCCCCTTGTGCTGTGCAGTATATGCGTACCATCCCACTGACAGCCAGATAGCAGCTGCATCTCTTTCTTCTGATCTGAGATTCTAGTCTGAGAAATGGAATACGTCTTTCAATTCTGGCAAATCCCACAGCCTCACCTTGTCAATGTGGAAGTATTGTTACGGTCGCGGGTTTCAGGGTCCACTACAGGGGAAGCCTTGGCCTCCTGCACTACCGAACATGAAGGCCACCGAGCATGGATAACTTCATGATTCGGCGGGTTGCTAATCAACTGCAAACACCATTTAGTTGACCAAATCCCCCACGGTCCTCCATCTGACATCTGTTTACCTGGGGATGACATGGCTTTCTAACTGGGTTTCTCGCCGGCTAACCTGTGGAGCCATTCAGTGGTGCGGACTATGCTACACCAACAAAGGAAAAAAAAATCACAAGCAGAACAAGTGCATGGGGGTTTATTTACAAAAAGGGGGTGGCAAGGAAAAGCATGTGGTATATTTAAAGCAATGGTTTATTGTATGCACAGCAGACGAGACATAAGACATTGCAATGGGGAGTATTCATGTGGGTGCAGCAATATACAGGAGCAAAGAGACACAGCTCAAAGTTAACCCGACTAGTTAACCTACTTATACAATTATCTACATTAACCAAGAGAATGGCACCACATCAGACTCATACCTGAAAGAACAAGAGAAAAATGACCACAGTGTGGTCACCAGCTGCGACATGTAGAATCATGAGGATATCCGTTGCAATATGCGCTACCAAATTCGACCAGTCATTAAATTATACACAGCACTAGCGTCTTTTTGTCTTTCAGTTCTGGTCTTGTCCTTTGTTTTGCGACGCAACATGCTTCATCAACTGATTACATATAATGTATGGACGTGAATGTTATTTCTGTTAATGTTAATGTTAATTCATTAATGTTATTTATTAATGTTAATTCTGGGTGGCAGAGGGATAATTTGAAACGGGCTTGGTCGGTAGGGGAAGTCCGAGTGTATGCACATGCGCTATTCAATAATTACACCTAATTTGTGTCAAGTTCTGTGAAACGAGATTGATATGAAAACATTCATGTTGTCTTTGTTGCTAAATTTATTCTGGTTTCTTCAAAGAAATCGCGATTTTAGTCCGCGATGTTCTTACCTCATACCAACGCACGTCCGAGTGTATGCACATGCGCTATTTAAAAAGGCACCCCAACAACAACGCGGTCCTCTCATAGAGCTGCTCGTCGCAGCTAAAAATAGCATAGTTCAGACTTCAGAAGATAGTACAGTTAGGTTGGTTCGTCCTCTGCGTCACCATGCGAGGAATGATGAGCCTGTCACTTCCCTGCGCCAAGGGAGAGGTAATTGGAAAAGACACTGGTTGAGCTTTTTTATCATTGACTGTTGATTGCCCTTGGTGCAGGTTGCGATTCCTCTCCGGTGGTCCTGTGCTGGTCCTGCTACACCCTCACCACTGCTCCACAATCTAACATTGGGCGGATGTGTTTTGCTGCACGTTCATGGCGTGAACGCCTGCCCAGGATCGGGATAGCACTGGAAGCAGCTGGAGGGCCGCTGCTATCGATTAGAAGGCACGCTCTTCTAGGAGCGTTGGCGCATGTTTGTGCCATGCCCGCAGTGAGCCTTTGCTGATCATCACCAATCAAGCTCAAGTGCCATGGTGCCCCATTGTTGTGTAAGTGATTAGTTGTAACTGTGATGTTGTTCAGGCAGGTGCCCGAAGGTTTGTGGTGGTTGAGTGGTGGGCATCTTATGGTGGAAGCATCGTGGTTGAGTGGTGATTGAAGCAGTGTGTTTGGGTGGTGATTGAAGTGGTGAGGTTGAGTGTTGAGCAATAAAAGTATGAGGTTGGTCGTTGTCTGGTGGTGAATGATCCTGATTTTTATATGGTTGCATAGAGGTGGTTGATAGCCTTTTGGTGAGTAAATTGTGGTTGAGGTCGCATGAGTTAATGTGGTGACAGTTGGAAATTGGTGCTTGGCTTCAAATTAAACTACCATCCAAGAGATCCAAGAGAGAAATAAATCAAGAAAATAAATCCAAGAGAATGCTACCATCCCAGCCTCGGCTGGATGTAGGCAATCTCAAGGAGAAGAGGGTAGCTGAGTAGTTTGCGAGCAGGTTGAGTGGGGTTTTGGGGGGTTTGGATGCTTCGGGGGATCCTGAGGAGTTGTGGAGTGCCTTCAAGACCACCATCCTTGATGTTGCTGGTGGCTGTCTTGGAACCCACCGTCAGGCGAAGAAGAACGTTGTCTCTCAGGAGACGCTTGATACCATTGACCAGAGTTGCAGGGCCAGGCTCGATGGCAGAACTGAACTGTTCCGGGAGCTGAGGCGTAAAACTGTACGCTTGTTGAGGGCGGACAAGGAGGTCTATGTGTGAGGAATCTGTGAAAGGGTAGAGCATCACTTGTGGACATGTGATTCTTGTCCTGCTTACAGAGGAATCCGTGCATTGCATTCCTCTAAGCCTGTCCCTAGGTGTACTGCAGTTATAGCAGAGGGTGGTGGCCTCTTGACAGAGGAGTCTGAAGTGAAGGCCCGCTGGGCCGGTTACTTTGAGCAGCTGTACCAGGCTGATCCACCGGCTGTTGAGTTCGATGTCAGGGGTGTTGCTATCCCAAATACTGACCCCCCCAATTAACTGTGGACCGTCTTCACTTGTGGAAACATAGGCGCGTTGAACTGGCTGAAAGGGGGCAAAGCTCTTGGGATTTGTGGCATCCATGCTGAGCTTCACAAGACTGGTGGAAATGCTGTACTTTATTCGTTGCATGTAGTTCTGTGCTCTGTTTGGAGCACAGGCATCATCCCAACTGACAGGAAGAGGGGCTTTGGTATCCCCCTCTGGAAAGGTAAGGGTGATCGCCAGGAATGCAACAACTACCGAGGGGTGACACTACTCTCGGTGCCGGGCAAGGTCATTGCTTGGAACATTCTGGAGAGGGTTCGCCACCATCTGCTCGAGCACCAGCGACCAGAGCAGTCGGGCTTTACACCAAAGAGGTCCACGATTGACCGTATCCTTGCGCTTCGCGTCCTCGCCGAACGCAAGCGGGAGTTTTGCATGGGGCTGCGTGCAGCCTATGTTGATCTCCGCAAAGCATGGTGAATCGGAATGCCCTCTGGAGGATTCTTGGTCTTTGTGAGGTGCCACCAACACTGATAAATCTGATCTCTGAACTATACTCTGGTACTGAGAGTGCTGTGAGGTGTGGTGGCTCCATCTCTGACTTATTTCCAGTTGTTATTGGAGTTCAGCAGGGGCGTGTACTAGCTCCCACACTCTTCAGTGCTTGTATGGACTGGATTATGGGGAGGATGTCGGAGAGGTCAGGCTGCGGTGCACCGTTTGGGAGTGTCAAGATCTCTGACCTTGATTTTGCAGATGATGCAGTCATCTTTGTGGATATGCTGGATATTCTTGCGGGGGCCATCCAGGCACTGAATGAGGAGGTGGAGCCAGCTGGGATTACGGATTTCCTGGGTCAAAACCAAGATCCAGGCTTTCAATGACATCTTGGATGCTGCTGTCTTGTCTGTGCCTGTTTGTGGTGAAGATGTTGAGGTCACGAAGAGATTCACTTACCGTGGCAGTGTTATTCATGTCTCCACATGTTGTGAGCCAGTGGTTGATAAACGTCTGGTTCGGGGCTGGGGAGTCATGGATTCACTGGATCATGGGGTGTGGCGCTGTCGGTATCTATGCAGGAGGACGAAAGTCAGAGTCTATAAGTCGTTGGCGCTTCCAGTCTTGCTCTACGGATGCGAGACTTGGACCCTTACCAAGGGTCAGAGAATCAGACTTAACTCCTTTGGAACCAAGTCCCTTCGGAGAATCATTGGCTATCGCTGGTCGGACTTTGTGTCAAATGAGCAGTTGCTGAGAGAGACTCAGATGAGATTTGTTTCCTGTATGGTCCGTTAGCGTCAGCTGCGGCTGTATGGACATGTGGCTCATTTTCCGGACACTGATCCAGCTTACCAGATACTCTCAGCAAGGGAGCCTCGTGAGTGGAGGAGGCCAACGGGCCGACCGTGTGCCTCGTGGTTGCAGCAGGTTGATCGGCATCTCAAGGAGATAGGGATGGGCCAGGCATAAGCCTGGGGGATGGCCAGACGGAGGCCAATGCAGTACCGTCAGAAAGTGGATGCGGCGACACACTTGTCCAGCGCATGCTCCCATACCTGACCTGACCTTCAAATGGGTTTTTGCACGATATGCTTATGAGGCATGCCTGCTGCAATGCCACGCTGCTCTTCTGGGCAGCTGACGATCATAGTGCTGTTCTGGTCGATGCAAATAAGAAAAGAGAGAAACCCTGACTAATCCCTTCGCAACGCATGTTACCCTGGAAACCCATGACACATAAGGGAGGCCTCTCTGGAACATTTAATAAGGAAATATCTAACAAGGGACCCCACATGTTGTGTGTGAATGCCTGGTGAATGACGGTTCCAAGAACCATCAAAGTATTTTCAAATGAACCGATGTATCTATATCCATGCCTATTGGAAGGGAATCATTCTGTTGAATTTATAGGCCTCTCAATCAGCCACAACCTTTCCTGGCCCAACCATAAAGCAAGGCTGGCCTCCAAAATCAGTCACAGACTGGGTATCCTCTGTTTTTAACAAGCGATTCCTCAAAACAATCAGAAGTACTCAGCCTACAGGGCCTGTGTTCATATCTCAATTGAATACTGCTATGGGCTGGCAATCCTGCTTTACTTCTTTAACTGCTGGAATCTGTGGAATTCAAATATCTCAACATAACTGCTCTTCCATGATGAGGCCAAAGTCATTGCTCTCACATCACAGATGGGTCATTTGCCCCGTCACAGAAGGCCCGAGCTTTTGCGAACTCCCTTTTGTAGTTCCACCTGTTGAGGATGAGAGAGACCGAGTTTTGTGGGATCTAGGGCAGAATCAATGCAATGGCTTCCATATGAGTGAGAACCGAGCCGTGGCGGCAGCTTTGATGGGGCAAAGGGCCACGCAAGTGGCGCCCCGGAGTTGAGCCGATCAATCTGTGCATGGAACATGGTCTGGCGCAGCACGGATAAGGAGACAGCTTGGTCCATGACTCGTGGTTCGTGGCAGTGGTGAAGCTGGATGTTCCAGTACTAGGGAGAGCTCCGTTTGGGCACAGCACAGGTGTTGAGACGGCTTAGGCCATGAGTTCTGGTTCCTTGCTGTGCTCAATATGATGCTCCAGTCGTGGGAATGGCTCCGTTGGGATGCAGCACGGATAAGGAGACGGCTTGGTCCATGCATAGATCGTGGTTCCTTGCTGTGGTGATCGGTGGTGGTGGCCCGTGCACACACAATCGCACACATACATGTATTGTGATTTACACATACACATGCACGATTGTGATTTTTTTTGTATACTGATTCGAGGCTCGTATAAGAGCTAAGACATATAACATATAATAAAGAGAGCGGGAGACAAGAGGGGGAGAGAGAGGGAAGCACAACGACAGTAGAGAACATGGACATCGGGAGATCTGTAGAAGGGAGAGGGCTGGGGTGGTGTACATGGCACAACACAAGATGGACATCACAGGGGTTTCAGCAAAGAGAACAGGGAATTTGAATGAGGGAGGTTTGGGGTGGATTAACGGGGGTAGAAAAGATCAAGGTTTTGGATGGGGGAAGATATGAGATGGTGGTGAACAGCTGTTTTGAATAACTGGAGGGAGGAGTGGGATTGAGAGAGTGTGGGAGTTTGTTCCAGTGGTGGGAAAAAGAGGAATGAAAGAGCAAAGGTGAGCAGTGAGTCTTTGGGTTGGTTTGGCAGTTTCACCAGAAGAGAGTTTCTGGCAGAACTTGTGTGTCCTGTGGAAATATTTGGGTGACAGATCACAGACAGAGTCGGGGTTGCAAAGCCAGAGAGGAGTCGGTAGAAGATATAAAGACCGCCCACCTGCATGCAGTGAGAGAGTGAAAGGCCCTCAGAATCAGCTTCATCGCGGGAGTTTCCAATGATTCTGAAAGCTTTGGTTTCAACAGCGTGAAGCCGAGCTGGGTGTGAGGCAGGAGCACCAGCCCAGAGGGGAGAACAGTATTCCATTGAGCTGCGGATGAAAGCCTTGTATGTGGTGAGGAGCTCAGGTGTGCCAAGGAAGAACTTCACACGACGGAGGATGTCCAGTCGTCGACCGGCTTTGGAGGCCAACTTGGAAATGTGGTTTTCCCAGGAAAGATCATGGCAGATAGTGAGACCCAAAAGCTTGAGCAACAGAACTTATTGGAGAGGATTGTTGAGAAAGTAGATGGGAGGGTTGTCCAGTCGGTCTTTTCGGAGAGACATAGTGAGAGTGTGAGATTTGTCAGGATTGAAAGACATGTTCCACTTGTTTGACCAGTCTGTCATTTTGTCCAGGTCTGCAGAGAGTGAGGAGGCTGCAGACTGCCGATCTGAGGGATGAGGTATAGAGCGGCAGAGAGTGGAGTCATCAGCAAAGAGATAGAGAGGATTTTCCAGGGAGTCAGAAAGATCATTGATAAAGACCAGAAAAAGCACAGGGCCCAAAACACTGCCTTGGGGAACTCCAGCCTGAACAGGAAGGGGAGATGAGAGAAACCCATTCAGAGACACATGTTAACTACGACCAGAGAGGAAGTCCGCAAGCCATGCATGGAGATTTCCATGGATACCATAGGAGGAGAGTTTCGTGAGCACAGCGGGGTGATTTTATCGAAGGCATGTGATATGTCAAGGGCGACAGCTCTAATTTCCTGTTTGGCATTGAGGACCTCCATCCATTGTTGAGACAGCAGAAGCAGCATGTCCCAAGTAGTGACCTGGTCTGAAACCAAATTGATGATCAGAGATCAAGCCATTGGAGAAGAGGAAGGATTTGATATCCGAAGCAATGTTTGATTCCATGACTTTGCTTATAATTAGGAGCAGGCTGATTGGTCTGTAGTTGCAAGGATCTGTTTTTGCACATTTTTTGTATAAAGCGGTCATGTTGGCTGATTTCCAAGATGCTGGCAGATGACCTTGAGCAAAAGAGAGGGTGATGAGAACAGAGAGAGGGAGTGAAAGAGTGGCAGAGCAGGATTTTAGGACCTGTGGGCTGATGCCGTCTGGTCCAGTTGCAGAATCATAGTCGAGGATTGACAGAAACTTCTCCACCTTGTCAGGAGAGAAGGACACAGAGTCCAGGAGCAGCTGGGTACGACTGGGTACGGTGGGTACAGAGAGAGACGGGATATTCACCAAAATGAGAACAACTCTCTCATCCATTAGCCTCCATCTCGTATAAAAATGACAAAAAAAAAGAATGAAAGGAAAATTCCAAACACAATCGTGTTCAGCAGTATCCAATGCTTTAATCTGATGGCTGACATGTCCATTTAAAGCTGCTTTCCAGCCATTCAAAAGGCCATTTTTAAAGCCATTTCAATTTAAGCAGATATTGGACTTTCGCATAAGTGTTCACCCTCCTACTGTATTGAATGGTTTTCAATTGAAACCACAACAAGGATGCTCAAAATGATTGACAGTAAAAGTCAATCAGCCCAATAATCTGTAAACGTTACCACTCTGGTTCTAACATTTATTGTAATCAAGCGAACTAGTGTGAGATGTGAGCTGAGAGGATAGCAATATATTGGTGAAAAATCGATTCTAAAATATGTTCTAACCACTTCATTGGAAGTAATGATTTTAAATCTTTGTTTTATAAGAGCAAGGTGGGAAGCCAAAAGGGAAGCCAAAAATATCAAATAAGTCTTGTTGAAGAAATAACCAAAAGAAAAGTAAATAAAACAAATAGGCGAATAAATTTAAGTGCAAATAAGTTAGAGGCTCCTCCCAAAGGAGTCAACATCCTTGAATAGACAGAAATTTTTGATGGTTGCCAAGAAATCAATAGGAAAATAATTTACTACAATCTTAAAATGCTATTTGGCTCAGGAGGTGCTCAAACAAGGACCTTAAGAGAGGTCTACCATTTCATCTCTGCTCAACAAAAATACTTGTACCAAGAACCAAGTTCCAACATAATGTTTGTTTATATTGTTGTGGATCCCGGGTCTGTCGACGTACTATGGGGGGGTTAGGTCCCCCTTTCCCGACAGACACCGGATCCACGGGCCGTCGATCGCGAGACGAAACTCGCGCCCGGCAGGTTGCAGCGCAACTCCAACTGCCAATCACAGGCCGAAGGGTTCTCGACCGTGATCCGAATACCTTCGAGACCACGTGACCGGGAAGACCGGGAATTGAACCCCTAGCGATCTCACACCTTATTCCAATCAGGTGCGTCGAGCGGGTCGCACGGTGTGGGTCGCGGTTTTACCCTGCATGTTCTTGGGGCCTAATTGAGCAGCCGGATTCGGTTTCGGATGGTGCTGGGTCAATGGGGAAAGGGACACACACGAGCAGGTCGAGAGGAAAGAAAATGTACACGTCTTTTATTTACAATGGCACAGAAAAAAGGATGAGAAGCAGACTTAACAACAAATCTTACCTATCTAATCCAAACATAGGTGCCTGGCACACTCGCACACAGGGTGAACACACACCGGTTAGACTCGTACCGGTGGACGTGCAGACGCTGACTCGGGTGGGGGCCGTTCCTGCGCACAGCGCCCGGGTCGATCTGGACGAGCAGCTTGAAGGAAGGTCCGCACAGAGGACGATCCGCCGCTTGAAGGAAGGTCCGCTCGGAGGACGATCCGCCGCTTGATGGAAGGTCCGCTCGGAGGACGATCCAGCTCGAGGACGAAGGAGAAGGGCAGCACGGAAGAACCAGCTTGGAGGATGGTCAGCTTGAAGGATGAACGAGGAGAGAGAGAGCTCGAAGAACGATCCAACGTCTTCTTTCAACCACACGGAGGGTTGAAATCCTGCCTAACAACGCATATATGCTTTAATTACTACACAATGGAAAGGGGCACAGACCTTTATTGGGTGGAATGTTCTTCTGGAAGATTCATGGTCTCCCATTGGTCGCTGTTGGTCACGTGCGGTCACTCAGCCCTACCTCCTTCTGGAAGGTTCCATGGCCTACGATTGGTCACTTGCGGTCACTCAGCCCTACCTCCTTCTGGAACGTTCCATGGCCTATCATTGGCCGATGTTGGTCACGTGCGGTCGTTCATTCAGCCACGCCTCCCTCTGGAAGGTTCCATGTCCCGTGCTCGCCCACCCATGAACCAACGTCTTCTTTCAACCACACGGAAGATTGGAATCCTGCCTAACTGAACGCATATCTGCTTTAATTAGTACACAATGGAAAGGGAGCTAATCTTTACATTTAATAAGAAATAACTGACTACTGCAGGCTACATGTTGTCATGTAATTAACGAGAGTGGGTGTCTTTTATTGCGCAACCGTAACAATATATACACAAAGAATTAAGTTAAGCACCCCCCCGTTTTTTTACAACCTCGCACATTACAAGTTTGTTGTCGTCAAAACAGTGTAATATACCCATGATATTGCTATATTTTCTGGAGAAGTGATATTATGGTCACATAAAAACATAACAATCATGCCGTTTTCAATATTTTATTCTGAATAATTTAAGGTGAAATTTTTTGGGAATTTTAGGCATATTTTCACCTCAATTTAAGTATGGAGCTATAGGTCCATCACGGACAGTGTGGATGACGTTTATGTTTTCTAACGTACAGTCATTGTTCTGAGAAGACCTCTAGCGATCTTTGCGTCAATAACGTGTGTAGGACCCACGTGATCGGATCACTGACTCAACCCTACGTCTCATAGACCCTGTAAGCCGTCGTATGCGTTGCTGTGGCAGGTTGTTCCATTCCCGATGTAATGCACGTTCCAATGCATCCAGATTGGCTATTGGAGGGACCATCTTCGCAATTTGTCGTCCCAACATGTCCCAAACGTGCTCGAGGGGGTTCAGGTCAGGACTGTACGCAGGCCAGGGGATGGTTGTCACAGCACCTTGCTCCATCCGATCACGTGGGTCCTACACACGTTATTGACGCAAAGATCGCTAGAGGTCTTCTCAGAACAATGACTGTACGTTAGAAAACATAAACGTCATCCACACTGTCCGTGATGGACCTATAGCTCCATACTTAAATTGAGGTGAAAATATGCCTAAAATTCCCAAAAAATTTCACCTTAAAATATTCAGAATAAAATATTGAAAACGGCATGATTGTTATGTTTTTATGTGACCATAATATCACTTCTCCAGAAAATATAGCAATATCATGGGTATATTACACTGTTTTGACGACAACAAACTTGTAATGTGCGAGGTTGTAAAAAAACGGGGGGGTGCTTAACTTAATTCTTTGTGTATACTTTGATGGTGATGAGTGTTATAAGAAAATTAAATTATTCCCTAAAATAAAGGATATCCGAAGTCATTTCCTCATTCATTTCAACTCAATATCTCTATTTTAATTCCAAACAGTATCATTCCGATCATAAATTAATATTATAACAAAATACTGTGTTAAATCACGATTGTATTGAGATATTATCAAATCAGCCCATTGTCGTCACGTGTTCACTTCCGGATTCGGGAGCAGGTTCGTATCGAGTCAATTTCAAAATCATAATTTTATTGAGGAACTTATAAAAGGTCCCACCAACCTTAAAATATCTGCTGGGAACCCAAAACAGAGGGAGTAGTTTTGGGAAGGATGGACGGACGGACGGACAGACGACAGACACTCCTGTTTTATAATATAAATAAATGAGATGCAAGAAGTCATGTGCTTTATTGGGTGATAGTAAGTATTGTAGTAATGTTTGTTCTTATCGGGGAGATCATGGCAAAGTAGTGCTCCATGGCAAATTGGTCAACCATGGGTTACTTGCCAAGAGGTTCCTGCCATCTGGTGGAAACTTTGTCAACTGATTAGAGCATGGTGTCAACCATGGCTAGGTGAGATATCGTCACGCAACCAGTTGTCGTTTAAAAGTTGCTGCAGAATGTTCATTCATGCTTCTGATGCAAAGAAAGTGTTGTATAAAAGTAAATCTTTACTATCTAATTAAGCGAGCTGTTTAATTTTGGTAAAAGCTCTGATTGAAGGCCATGTAATGAGGTAAATGCAATCGCAAACGAATTTGGTTACGTCATAGTTTTGGAGCAGTGAAATTTCTGTAATGGTATAAAGTGGGGAAAAGCACCCTGTAATTATTTTAAAATGGGAATTCATTGCCCTGTCATTTTCAACGCTGCAAACAATGACATTATGCATAAATTTAAAAAATACAGCATTTTTATGTAATAACATAAATTAATCAGCATCAGTGAAGAAGAAACGATCTGATGCTCAAATTGATTGTGTGTGAAGAAGAGGATGATATTAATTGAGAATAAGTGTATTTCATGTTCAAGTAAAAGTAATAAGGCCTATAGAATATACCTATTATGCCTAGATTGCCACATTATTTTAACGGTTTTATCGAAATTGCAATTGTAACTACAAGTATTGGACAAAAAATGGAAACACCTGGATAAATGAGGGAAAACAAGCAGCGGCTTCCACACAGGTGTGGCCCCTCTGTTAACTAAGCAAATAACATCCCAGCATGCTTAGGATCAAGTATAAAATGCTGCGGACATGACTGCCTATAATTATGGCTAGCATGACTGCAAGAGACCCCCCTCCGCCCAACACCCTCATCTACAGAGCATGTGTAGGCGCCCAATGGTTTGATGAGCATGACACTGATGTTATCCACATGTTATATTAGCCTTCTCATCACCAGATCAGAGCCTAATCGAGCATTTATGGCATATTGTGCAACGACGCCAGAGACAGCGTTTTCCACCTCCATAATACAGGTGTGAGTTGATATTTTCCTCGTGGAAGAATGGTGCCGCATCCTTCCTGTAGAATTCCAGACTCTGGTGGACTCTATGCCATGGCGCATACAGGCCATACTGACCGCATGTGGTTGCCCAACACCCTGTTAAATGACTTTATATTGGTGTTTCCATTTTTTGTCTTCAATGTATGTATGTCTTTCACAAAATGGTGTTCATAGATTAAAGCAAGTATGTTGTCTTACACATCGACCACTTTACTCCCATGACATTTGGGCTGACTCCCCCAAGGAAAAGTTTACTTAAGAAAACCACCTCTGCTAAATACATTCATCTTACTATAATTCACCATTCACCAAATATCTGTCCATCTGTCCGTCCGTCTGTTCCCAGGTACCGCAAAAACGGCTGAACCAATTGCAACGAAATTTTGGGTGGGTAATCCTGGGACCCCCTGGAGTAAAATAGGCTATGTTGTTTTTCCAATTTTCCAATTTTCCAGTTTTTCCAAACACGATGGAATAATATTTACCGATATGAACAGTGATGTGGCTTTTATTGAAATTCTACAAATACTGTTTAGATTTTGATGATTTGCATGTGATATGATTTAACGGATGTTTATGTAAATCGCTTAAAATAAAAAAGCCTTCAATTTCTGATATTTTGCCTTTTCATTTGGTCCTCCCAATTGAAGCTCCCCCGTAGAGCTGGTACCGTTGCTAGTTGTCATAATAAAACAAGACCGAAAGTCTAACAGCGGCATAGCTGGGCTTGTAAAATATTATAAACCACAAACACACATGATTAGCTTTTCAAACAGTCGCTAATGCTGCTTATAACATTAAACAAAGAAATTTGGAGGAATCCCGACATCCGTGTGGTAAGTTTTACTTACAGAACTGAGCGAAGATCTACTGTAATCTATATAACCCACAATTGTTGGGTTAATAACATGCCATCAAAAAACTGAGGCGAATTCCTTACTTCCGCGGTTGTTAGTACGACCGTACACTGCTTATCATAGATTCATGAACCATACACCGCTTCAATCCACTAACTTTGTATTCACGACATTGGGACTAAAGTGTTCTGGTCATATTTACTATATTATTATTATGAAAACGATACTACTGAAACGATACACGACTGTATTAATAAACCTGGGCTTAATTTGTCCGAAACGGCCCAAAGGTGAGGCATGAAGCCTAAGGCCTATCCGTACCGTATTATTGCAAAAGTCGTAACGTCGATGCTTTCGATATTTGATGGTAATTTTAACAATCGGTTTGTTTGTGTTTCACACTGAATGAAAAATGTAAAGGTAGATCATGGTGATTGTGATATATGACAGGTTCGACGAAATTGGAATCAAAATGCCAGAGTGTGGAGAGTTAGCCGCCGTACCGCCGTAATGACATCAGATGTAATCGCATCACCCTGTCATGTGACTAGATCCTCAGCTCTGATTGTTATACGTTTGAAGGGACATACAGTCATGTGAAAAAGTAAGTACACCCCATGTAAAGTTTTGACTTTTTCAACATATTTCAACATACAGCTATTTTATCTTCATTTCAACAATATTGTTAGATAAAGGTGATATAATACAACAAATATCATGAAACATTTACATTTTGTAGTCCATTGTATAATTTAAATAAACATAAATGCAAATTTCGTATGTGGAAAAAGTAAGTACACCCTTGGCTCTAATAGGTGGTATTGCCCCCTTTGGCAGAAACAACCTCAAGTAGGCGTTTCTTATAACTGCCTACCAGTCTTTGACATCGACTGGGAGAAATTTTTTCCCACTCCTCCATGCAGAATTCTTTCAGCTGTGCGATGTTTGAGGGGTTTCTTGCATGCACAGCTCGTTTCAAATCCCCCCACAACATCTCGATGGGATTTAGATCCGGGCTTTGACTTGGCCATTCCAGAACCCTCCATTTCTTTCTTTTCAGCCATTCCTTGGTGGATTTACGGGTATGTTTAGGGTCATTGTCATGTTGCAAGGTCCACCTTCGGTTGAGCTTCAACTTTCCGACAGATGGCCTCACATTATCCTCAAGCACCCTCTGGTACAATGAAGAATTCATAGTGGATTCTATGATGGTGAGCCGCCCAGGCCCTGATGCAGCAAAGCTGCCCCAAACCATAATAATTCCACCACCATGCTTTACAGTTGGTATCAGGTTCTTGTGGTCAAATGCTGTCTTTGGTTTTTGCCAAACATGTCTTCTGGTACTGTGGCCAAATAGCTCCACCTTTGACTCATCTGTCCAGAGCACATTGTTCCAGAAGTGCTGGTCTTTGCCTCGGTGTTTATTGGCAAACTTTAGTCTTGCCCTGATGTTCTTTCGGAACAGCAACGGTTTCCTCCTGGCACACCTCCCATGTAGATCAAATTTGTGCAGCCTCTTTCTAATGGTAGACTCGTGCACTTTGACATCAACAGTGGCAAGAGCTACCTGTAGGTCCCGTGATGACATTCTGGGGTTCTTAGAGACTTCTTTCAGCATCTTGCGGTTTGCTCTCGGGCTGAACTTGCTGGGGTGGCCTGGCCTGAACAAGTTGGCAGTTTTTTGGAATCTACTCCACTTGTAGATGATCTTCCGGACAGTCGAATGATTGATTTCAAATTGTTTGGAGATCTTTTTAAATCCCTTCCCAGACTCGTAGACTTCTATAACCTTCTTTCTGAAGGCCTCAGAGAGCTCTTTTGATCTAGGCATGGTGACGCCGCACACTTCAACAACAAAGAGCAAACCAAACTAAATGTCTGAGGTTTAAATAAGACAGGTTCCTCCAAGATCCTCTCTAACGATGTTCTAATCATTTGCACCTGATCTGGTGCACTTGATTCTAATATTAGGTATTTGAAGTAGTGATAAATGTAGGGGTGTACTTACTTTTTCCACATGCGAAATTTGCATTTATGTTTATTTAAATTATACAATGGACTACAAAATGTAAATGTTTCATGATATTTGTTATATTATATCACCGTTATCTATTAATATTGTTGAAATGAAGATCAAATAGCTGTATGTTGAAATATGTTGAAAAAGTCAAAACCTTACATGGGGTGTACTTACTTTTTCACGTGACTGTACATACAGACGGACGAATACTGTTCTAGATGGCTTGGCCCTACGGGCTACGCCGTAAAAACTCACATTACAATTAAAGAAAGCTCTAGAATAGATCAGGAAAAGGCAAAATGCTTACATTGTATGTCATCATCAATTTTCTGGAATGCTCATGAACTTAGCCACACTAATGTCTCTGCTTTGAAAAGTAATGTGTTCATTCCATCGGTTTTTTAAGCCGATATAACGAAACATTATTTTGATGAGATTCGTTTGGGGTTTGGGAAATTGCTATGACGAAGAAATATAAAATTATAAATTTGCATTCCACAGTATGAATTTTATTCCAATGTAGCCTATACCTAAAAACTTCCTTGTACAAGTCTCATACCAACGTTTCTCTCTGGCGAGGCCACCTAGCGATTCTACAATACAATATAATCAATACATTTTAATTCACATTAATGACCACTCTACAAAACAACATTTTGATGACCTACAGTGCATTCAGAAAGTATTCAGACCCCTTCACTTTTTTCACATTTTCTTATGTTGCAGCCTTACGCTGAAATCGTTTAAATTCATTTTTTCCCTCATCAATCTACACTCAATACCCCATAATGGCAAAGAGAAAACAGGATTTTAGAAAGTTTTGCAAATTTATTAAAAAACAAACAAACTGAAATATCACATTTACGTAAGGATTCAGACCCTTTGCTGTGACACTTGAAATTTAGCTCAGGTGCCTCCCATTTCTCTTGATCATCTTTGAGATGTTTCTACACCTTGATTGGAGTCCACCTGTGGTAAATTCAATTGATTGGACATGATTTGGAAAGGCACACACCTGTCTATATAAGGTCTCACCGCTGACAATGCATATCAGAGCAAAAACCAAGCCATGAGGTCGAAGGAACTGCCTGCAGAGCTCAGAGACAGGATTTTGTCGTCACAGATCTGGGGAAGCCCACAAAAACATTTCTGCTGCATTGAAGGTTCCCAAGAGCACAGTGGCCTCCATAATTCTTAAATGGAAGAAGTTTGGAACAACCAGGACTCTTCCTAGAGCTGGCCGTCCGGCCAAACTGAGCAATCGGGGGAGAAGGGCCTTGGTAAGAGAGGTGACCAAGAACCCGATGGTCACTCTGGCTGAGCTCCAGAGATCCTGTGTGGAGATGGGAGAAACTTCCAGAATGACAACCATCACTGCAACACTCCACCGATCTGGGCTTTATGGCAGAGTGGCCAGACGGATGCCTCTCCTCAGTGAAAGACACATGAAAGCCCGCTTGGAGTTTGCAAAAAGGCACCTAAAGGACTCTCAGACTGTGAGAAACAAGATTCTGTTTGTGTGTGTGTGTGTGTGTGTGTGTGTGTGTGTGTGTGTGTGTGTGTGTGTTTGTTTGTCTGTCCGCCCACTTATACGTGCGTACAGGTCACAATTTGAAACCGATCTTCACGAAACTTCACCAAATGGTAGAGTTCGTGGTCCGACAAATCCGATATATTTTTGAGGTCAAATGATCAAAAGGTCAACCACTTTTTTCACATTTCTAAAATCCTCAATTTTAATCCGATTGAATTGAAATTTGAATAGGATTTACATATCGGCTAACTGAATTCAACCATTAACTATTTTTGAGATCAGCTTAGGCCAAAAGGTCAACATAGACCAAAGGTCAACCACTTTTTTTTTAATTTCTAAAATCCTCAATTTTCATCCAATTGACTTGAAATTTGAAGAGGATTTACACATCAGTTAACTGAATTCAACCACCCACTATTTTGAGATCAGCATAGGCCAAAAGGTGAACAAAGGCCAAAGGGCAACCACTTTTTTCAAATTTCTAAAATCCTCAATTTTCATCCGATTGATTTCAAATTTGAATTGGATTTTCATATCAGCGAGCTGAATTCAACCACCAACTATTTTTAAGATCAACATAGGTCATAACGTCAACATAGGCCAAAGGTCAACCACCTTTTTGAAATTTCTAAAATCCTCAATTTTCATCCGATTGACTTGAAATGTCAATAGGATTGTCATATCAGCCAACTGAATACAAACACCAACTATTTTTGATATCAGCATAGGCCAAAAGGTCAACATATTCCAAAGGTCAACAACCATTTCAAATTTCTAAAATCCTCAATTTTCATCCGATTGACTTGAAAATTGAATGGGATTTACATATCAGTTAACTGAATTCAACCAACAACTATTTTTGCGGTCAAAAGGATGCTCTACTGAGTGCCATTCTGCTTTGTTCTGTTTTGCCAAGTGTCGCTCTATGAGTGATTTTCATTACTTGGCAAAAAAATAATTTTTGACAAGTATGTTGATCACTCCGGTTTGTGTGTGTGTTTGTGTGTTTGTTTGTCTGTCCGCCCACTTATACTTGCGTACAGGTGACAATTTTAAACCGATCTTCATGAAACTTCACCAAATGGTCGAGTTTGTGGTCCGACAAAATCCTGTATATTTTTCAGGTCAAAAGGTCAACATAGGCCAAAGGTCAACCATTTTTCTCAAATTTCTAGAATCATCAATTTTCATCCGATTGACTTGAAATTTGAATATGATTTTCATGTCAACTTACTGAATTCAACCAACAACTATTTTGAGGTCAACATCGGCCAAAAGGTCAACATAGGCCAAATTTCTAAAATTGTCAATTTTTTTCCGATTAACTTAAACTTTGAAGATGATTTGCATATCAGGTCACTGAATTCAGCCACTAATTATTTTTGAGGTCAAAAGGTCAACATAGGCCAAAGGTCAACCATTTTTCTCAAATTTCTAGAATCATCAATTTTCATCCGATTAACTTAAACTTTGAAGATGATTTGCATATCAGGTCACTGAATTCAACCACTAATTCTTTTTGAGGTCAAAAGGATGCTCTACTGAGTGACATTCTACTTTGTTCTCTTTTTCCAAATCACTTATGAGTGATTTTTCATTACTTGCCGGAAAAGATTCCGGCAAGTATGTTGATCTCATAACAATTAGTTATGCACAACAATTAGGAGGTTTGCAGTCAGGAACATTAAATTTAACTAAAGAAGCACACTGACCCTATGACATGACGCTGACATCATGTGCATAAATTATACCAACACATCACCTCCAAACTAGGAGGCATCCGCATGGTACTCAAGTGTTTGCAGACTGAGATTAAAGCTCTATGGTCACAAATAGACAAAGGCAGAGATGTCATCTAGATTTCGCCCTTGTTATGGGCTCATCAGGACAACATACTGCAAATTGTTTACTTGTGACCAATATAAGCCATTGATGTTAATGAGCAGGGCAGAGACAATGTGTCAGCGTGGCAGGCTACACTTGTTGCTAACAGGTTGTGCAGCAATTGCTGGGGTGAGACTCAATCTGTACCTTGCTTCCCAGTCAAGTTAGAGGGTTCAACTTGTGTATATTAACGGCTTAGATTGGTCACAAATAAACAATTTGCAGTATGTTGTCCTGATGAGGGAAAATAAGCCTAGCAAAATTGTACCTGGCAGGAGTAATGCCCTGTCGGTGGATTAAGGGGTCTTACTCCTATTAAGAGGAGTGGTCCCAATTGTATGACCATGCATTGTGGCCCCTCGGGGGCGTTTGAATGACCATGTGCTTCCCCCTCGGGGTTGAGGCACATGTGTAATGTTATTGGGACAGCCTTGTTGACGTTGTGCCTTGACCATGGGGTCAAGGTGCATGTCCAAGGCTGTTCAAATGTTTGACTTTTTACCTTTTTTCATAGTAAAAAAGGCAGGGCTTCCCTGTGGCCCCAAAACAGGAAAATAAGCCCTCGTCGGAATGGCATGGTGTTGAAGTCATGGGGACTCACTCCTATGGAGGAGGGGTCCAATTGTATGACCATGCATTCTGGCCCTTCGGGGTCAGGATGCATGTGTTTGAATGACGATGTGCTTCAGCCTTGGGGTTAGGTGCATGTGTAATGTTATTGGGACAGCCATGATAGACGTGCCTTGGCCATGGGGTCAAGGTGCACGTCCAAGGCTGTTCAAATGTTTGATTTTTTACCTTTTTTCATCGTAAAAAAGGCCACTTCATAAGTGGAAAATAAGCCCTCGTCGGGACGGCATGGTGTTGAAGTCGTGGGGACTCGCTCCTATGGAGGAGGGGTCCAATTGTATGACCATGCATTCTGGCCCTTCGGGGTCAGGATGCATGTGTTTTGATTGACCATGTGCTTCAGCCTTTGGGCTGAGGTGCATGTGTATGCCAATGGGACAGTCTTGATAGACGGGGTGCCTTGGTCGTGGGGTCAAGGTGCACGTCCAAGGCTGTTTGAATGTTTGATTTTTACCTTTTTTATTATAAAAAAAAGGCAGGCCCCACAAGGCCCATAATGAGGGCGAAATCGAGAACGACATCTCTGCCTTTGTCTATTTGTGACCATAGAGCTTTAATCTCAGTCTGCAAACACTTGAGTACCATGCGGATGCCTCCCAGTTTGGAGATGATGTGTTGGTATACGTAATTTATGCACACTAGGGCATGCCCGTACGTGGGTGCCCGTTCCTTGCCCCAAAAAAAAAAAAACGCTACCCGTACGCTCTACCCCGCCCGTACGCCCGTACGCCCGTAAACAAAAAAAACAACGCTCTTCGCTTCCGCCCTTCGCTCTGACTGAATTGGGAGAAATAATGCGCATAAGAAATCGAGAAATTATTATTTTCTCCGGAAGAAATCGAATTACGAACCGTAATGGCGCACGCGCTCGGCTCGGCTCGCTCTCACATCGGCCACGCCTACGCAACAACGCGTTCTGTGATTGGCTGCCGGAAGTGAAGTCTTCACTGTCCGGAAGGTCGCAAATCGCAGTTACGATGAATCGCAAATTAGTTTTAATTAGTTTTAAAACATAGTTTAACGGCAACATAGTTTTCCAACGTGAAATAAATGAATACGCTCTCAAATGTGCCGTCCGAGGCAGAGTCTGTTCGCCACGTTCGGCACACGTGATAGCTCGCTGCTCTCTGATTGGTTGAATCGTTTTTTGGACATAGCTCGGTAACTACTTCTCCGATTAATATGAAACCTTGAAAAGGCACATCCTCAGGTCCCCAGCAATATACCTGGCAAGTTTAAAGTATATCGGACCCGTGGTTGTCGAGAAACAGCGGTCACAGACATACAGACATACAAACATACAAACATACAAACATACAAACATACAAACATACACACAGAGATTACTGGAATTATAGATAGATGATGTCATCGTCATGTCATCGGGTTGGTGTGCTTCTTTAGTTTTATATAAAATATATACATATACAATATACATATATATATGAATGAATGAATGATCGTTTTAAGGCCATTTTCCCCGCTAGAGAGGGGGTTAGCCTTGCAGGCCCCATGAGAATCATGGTTCCCTGTTTGAGGCAATGTTTTTATGGCCGGATGCCCTTCCTGACGCCAACCCTTAGTCACCTCTTACGATGCGCAGGGATACGGTGTACCTATTCTAAACCAGGGTACACACCGGGATCATTCATCCCAGCAAGCTGGTACTCAATTTGCCTATACTGTATATATAATTTGCCTATATACAGGAAACCGAACCTTTTTTGGGGGGGCCTTATTCCCAGCCATGAACATCTTCTTGTTGACCCTCTTCACTAAAGCCCACAGGCAGACACCTTCATTAATGCGATCAGAGACAAAGTCCTTGAACAACTTATTTGAGATATTTGAGCCGGCGAGCCGCTAAATAGTGCGTATTCACAGCGGTCTCTAGCACAGGATATTTGTAATTTGTAGACAGCATTCAAGTAACATAACCTACACCATGCTGCCTGTTTAGTTTCTAACTTATCATATGAGACACTACCTGGTCATCATTGGATCTGACTGTACACACGATCATGATAACCTGCTCGTTCCTGTATTGCCTCCAATACATGAGCATACGAGTGACTTTGTAGGGTTGTTATCAATGGTCATTGCTGGTCCGTATGCTCTTGACACAGACGCACTTTCCCCAGAGTGTAGAACCCTCAGTTGCACATCACTGTTCGCCTAGCTCCACAGACTCTGCCGTGGTTGAGTTGTAGAATGCCTAACCCTGTCCACAAATTAAGATTTCCCGCCAAAATATGTCAATATGGTGGCCAAAGTAGGTCAGAAAAATGTTATCGTGGATTTTCTGATTCAGTGATTTTTTCTGATTCAGAAATTGTATCCCCAAAAAATTCCAATGAACCTTTTCATATGAACATGGCAAACCCAACTAAAGAAGAAAGGAGGGTGATCAAACACAACAAAGATAAAATTATATGAAGAACAAGACTGAC
>NW_027619221.1:0-49065 GCF_964187855.1 Myxine glutinosa
TTTTCAACACTAGCACAAGTGCGAAAAGTGGTTTTTCAACACTAACACAAGTGCGAAAAGTGGTTTTTCAACACTAACACAAGTGCGAAAAGTGGTTTTTCCACGCTAATACAAGTGCAAAAGTGGTTTCCTGCACCAACACAAGTGCGAAAAGTCGTTTTCCAACACTAACACAAGTGTGAAAAGTGGTTTTTCAACACTATCACAAGTGCAAAAAGTGTTTTTTCCACACTAATACAAGTGCAAAAGTGGTTTTTCAACACTAACACAAGTGCAAAAAGTGGTTTTTCAACACTAACACAAGTGCGAAAAGTGGTTTTCAACACTATCACAAGTGCAAAAAGTGTTTTTTCCACACTAATACAAGTGCAAAAGTGGTTTCCTGCACCAACACAAGTGTGAAAAGTGGTTTTTCAACACTAACACAAGTGCGAAAAGTGGTTTTTCAACGCTAACACAAGTGCGGAAAGTGGTTTTTCCACACTAATACAAGTGCAAAAGTGGTTTCCTGCACCAACACAAGTGCGAAAAGTGGTTTTTCAACACTAACACAACTGCGAAAAGTGGTTTTTCAACACTAACACAAGTGCGAAAAGTGGTTTTTCAACACTAACACAAGTGCGAAAAGTGGTTTTTCAACGCTATCACAAGTGCAAAAAGTGTTTTTTCCACACTAATACAAGTGCAAAAGTGGTTTCCTGCACTAACACAAGTGCGAAAAGTGGTTTTTCAACACGATCACAAGTGCAAAAAGTGTTTCTCCCACACTAATACAAGTGCAAAAGTGGTTTCCTGCACCAACACAAGTGCGAAAAGTGGTTTTTCAACACTAACACAAGTGCAAAAAGTGGTTTTTCAACAATAACACAAGTGCGAAAAGTGGTTTTTCCACACTAATACAAGTGCAAAAGTGGTTTCCTACACCAACACAAGTGCGAAAAGTGGTTTTTCAACACTAACACAAGTGCGAAAAGTGGTTTTTCAACACTAACACAAGTGCGAAAAGTGGTTTTCCACACTAATACAAGTGCAAAAGTGGTTTTTCAACACTAACACAAGTGCAAAAAGTGGTTTTTCAACACTAACAGAAGTGCGAAAAGTGGTTTTTCAACACTAAAACAAGTGCGAAAAGTGGTTTTCCACACTAATACAAGTGCAAAAGTGGTTTTTCAACACTAATACAAGTGCAAAAGTGGTTTTTCAACACTAACACAAGTGCGAAAAGTGGTTTTTCAACACTAACAGAAGTGCGAAAAGTGGTTTTTCAACACTATCACAAGTGCAAAAAGTGTTTTTTCCACACTAATACAAGTGCAAAAGTGGTTTCCTGCACCAACACAAGTGCAAAATTGGTTTCCTGCACCAACACAAGTGCAAAAAGTGGTTTTTCAACACTATCACAAGTGCAAAAAGTGTTTTTTCCACACTAATACAAGTGCAAAAGTGGTTTCCTGCACCAAAACAAGTGCGAAAAGTGGTTTTTCAACACTAACACAAGTGCGAAAAGTGGTTTTTCAACATTATCACAAGTGCGAAAAGTGGTTTTTCAACACTATCATAAGTGCAAAAAGTGTTTTTTCCACACTAATACAAGTGCAAAAGTCGTTTCCTGCACCAACACAAGTGCGAAAAGTGGTTTTTCAACACTAACACAAGTGCGAAAAGTGGTTTTTCAACACTAACACAAGTGCGAAAAGTGGTTTTTCAACACTATCACAAGTGCAAAAAGTGTTTTTTCCACACTAATACAAGTGCAAAAGTGGTTTCCTGCACCAACACAAGTGCGAAAAGTGGTTTTTCAACACTAACACAAGTGCAAAAAGTGGTTTTTCAACAATAACACAAGTGCGAAAAGTGGTTTTTCCACACTAATACAAGTGCAAAAGTGGTTTCCTACACCAACACAAGTGCGAAAAGTGGTTTTTCAACACTAACACAAGTGCGAAAAGTGGTTTTTCAACACTAACACAAGTGCGAAAAGTGGTTTTTCGACACTAATACAAATGCAAAAGTGGTTTTTCAACACTAACACAAGTGCAAAAAGTGGTTTTTCAACACTAACACAAGTGCGAAAAGTGGTTTTTCAACACTATCACAAGTGCGAAAAGTGTTTTTTCCACACTAACACAAGTGCGAAAAGTGTTTTTTCCACACTAACACAAGTGCGAAAAGTGGTTTTTCAACACTAACACAAGTGCGAAAAGTGGTTTTTCAAAACTAACACAAGTGCGAAAAGTGGTTTTTCAAAACTAACACAAGTGCGAAAAGTGGTTTTTCAACACTAACACAAGTACGAAAAGTGGTTTTTCAACACTAACACAAGTGCGAAAAGTGGTTTTTCCACACTAATACAAGTGCAAAAGTGGTTCCCTGCACCAACACAAGTGCGAAAAGTGGTTTTTCAACACTAACACAAGTATGAAAAGTGGTTTTTCAACACTAACACAAGTGCGAAAAGTGTTTTTTCCACACTAATACAAGTGTGAAAAGTGGTTTTTCAACACTATCACAAGTGCGAAGTGTTATTTCCACACTAATACAAGTGTAAAAGTGGATTCCTGCACCAACACAAGTGCGAAAAGTGGTTTTTCCACACTAATACAAGTGCAAAAGTGGTTTCCTGCACCAACACAAGTGCGAAAAGTGTTTTTTCAACACTAACACAAGTGCGAAAAGTGGTTTTTCAACACTAACACAAGTGCGAAAAGTGGTTTTTCAGCACTATCACAAGTGCAAAAAGTGTTTTTTCCACACTAATACAAGTGCAAAAGTGGTTTCCTGCACTAACACAAGTGCGAAAAGTGGTTTTTCAACACGATCACAAGTGCAAAAAGTGTTTCTCCCACACTAATACAAGTGCAAAAGTGGTTTCCTGCACCAACACAAGTGCGAAAAGTGGTTTTTCAACACTAACACAAGTGCAAAAAGTGGTTTTTCAACAATAACACAAGTGCGAAAAGTGGTTTTTCCACACTAATACAAGTGCAAAAGTGGTTTCCTACACCAACACAAGTGCGAAAAGTGGTTTTTCAACACTAACACAAGTGCGAAAAGTGGTTTTTCAACACTAACACAAGTGCGAAAAGTGGTTTTCCACACTAATACAAGTGCAAAAGTGGTTTTTCAACACTAACACAAGTGCAAAAAGTGGTTTTTCAACACTAACAGAAGTGCGAAAAGTGGTTTTTCAACACTAAAACAAGTGCGAAAAGTGGTTTTCCACACTAATACAAGTGCAAAAGTGGTTTTTCAACACTAATACAAGTGCAAAAGTGGTTTTTCAACACTAACACAAGTGCGAAAAGTGGTTTTTCAACACTAACAGAAGTGCGAAAAGTGGTTTTTCAACACTATCACAAGTGCAAAAAGTGTTTTTTCCACACTAATACAAGTGCAAAAGTGGTTTCCTGCACCAACACAAGTGCAAAATTGGTTTCCTGCACCAACACAAGTGCAAAAAGTGGTTTTTCAACACTATCACAAGTGCAAAAAGTGTTTTTTCCACACTAATACAAGTGCAAAAGTGGTTTCCTGCACCAAAACAAGTGCGAAAAGTGGTTTTTCAACACTAACACAAGTGCGAAAAGTGGTTTTTCAACATTATCACAAGTGCGAAAAGTGGTTTTTCAACACTATCATAAGTGCAAAAAGTGTTTTTTCCACACTAATACAAGTGCAAAAGTCGTTTCCTGCACCAACACAAGTGCGAAAAGTGGTTTTTCAACACTAACACAAGTGCGAAAAGTGGTTTTTCAACACTAACACAAGTGCGAAAAGTGGTTTTTCAACACTATCACAAGTGCAAAAAGTGTTTTTTCCACACTAATACAAGTGCAAAAGTGGTTTCCTGCACCAACACAAGTGCGAAAAGTGGTTTTTCAACACTAACACAAGTGCAAAAAGTGGTTTTTCAACAATAACACAAGTGCGAAAAGTGGTTTTTCCACACTAATACAAGTGCAAAAGTGGTTTCCTACACCAACACAAGTGCGAAAAGTGGTTTTTCAACACTAACACAAGTGCGAAAAGTGGTTTTTCAACACTAACACAAGTGCGAAAAGTGGTTTTTCGACACTAATACAAATGCAAAAGTGGTTTTTCAACACTAACACAAGTGCAAAAAGTGGTTTTTCAACACTAACACAAGTGCGAAAAGTGGTTTTTCAACACTATCACAAGTGCGAAAAGTGTTTTTTCCACACTAACACAAGTGCGAAAAGTGTTTTTTCCACACTAACACAAGTGCGAAAAGTGGTTTTTCAACACTAACACAAGTGCGAAAAGTGGTTTTTCAAAACTAACACAAGTGCGAAAAGTGGTTTTTCAAAACTAACACAAGTGCGAAAAGTGGTTTTTCAACACTAACACAAGTACGAAAAGTGGTTTTTCAACACTAACACAAGTGCGAAAAGTGGTTTTTCCACACTAATACAAGTGCAAAAGTGGTTCCCTGCACCAACACAAGTGCGAAAAGTGGTTTTTCAACACTAACACAAGTATGAAAAGTGGTTTTTCAACACTAACACAAGTGCGAAAAGTGTTTTTTCCACACTAATACAAGTGTGAAAAGTGGTTTTTCAACACTATCACAAGTGCGAAGTGTTATTTCCACACTAATACAAGTGTAAAAGTGGATTCCTGCACCAACACAAGTGCGAAAAGTGGTTTTTCCACACTAATACAAGTGCAAAAGTGGTTTCCTGCACCAACACAAGTGCGAAAAGTGTTTTTTCAACACTAACACAAGTGCGAAAAGTGGTTTTTCAACACTAACACAAGTGCGAAAAGTGGTTTTTCAGCACTATCACAAGTGCAAAAAGTGTTTTTTCCACACTAATACAAGTGCAAAAGTCGTTTCCTGCACCAACACAAGTGCAAAAAGTGGCTTTTCAACACTAACACAAGTGCGAAAAGTGGTTTTTCAACACTAACACAAGTGCGAAAAGTGGTTTTTCAACGCTATCACAAGTGCAAAAAGTGTTTTTTCCACACTAATACAAGTGCAAAAGTGGTTTCCTGCACCAACACAAGTGCGAAAAGTGGTTTTTCAACACGATCACAAGTGCAAAAAGTGTTTCTCCCACACTAATACAAGTGCAAAAGTGGTTTCCTGCACCAACACAAGTGCGAAAAGTGGTTTTTCAACACTAACACAAGTGCAAAAAGTGGTTTTTCAACAATAACACAAGTGCGAAAAGTGGTTTTTCCACACTAATACAAGTGCAAAAGTGGTTTCCTACACCAACACAAGTGCGAAAAGTTGTTTTTCAACACTAACACAAGTGCGAAAAGTGGTTTTCCACACTAATACAAGTGCAAAAGTGGTTTTTCAACACTAACACAAGTGCAAAAAGTGGTTTTTCAACACTAACACAAGTGCGAAAAGTGGTTTTTCAACACTAACACAAGTGCGAAAAGTGGTTTTTCAACACTATCACAAGTGCAAAAAGTGTTTTTTCCACACTAATACAAGTGCAAAAGTGGTTTCCTGCACCAACACAAGTGCAAAAGTGGTTTCCTGCACCAACACAAGTGCAAAAAGTGGTTTTTCAACACTATCACAAGTGCAAAAAGTGTTTTTTCCACACTAATACAAGTGCAAAAGTGGTTTCGTGCACCAAAACAAGTGCGAAAAGTGGTTTTTCAACACTAACACAAGTGCGAAAAGTGGTTTTTCAACATTATCACAAGTGCGAAAAGTGGTTTTTCAACACTATCATAAGTGCAAAAAGTGTTTTTTCCACACTAATACAAGTGCAAAAGTCGTTTCCTGCACCAACACAAGTGCGAAAAGTGGTTTTTCAACACTAACACAAGTGCGAAAAGTGGTTTTTCAACACTAACACAAGTGCGAAAAGTGGTTTTTCAACACTATCACAAGTGCAAAAAGTGTTTTTTCCACACTAATACAAGTGCAAAAGTGGTTTCCTGCACCAACACAAGTGCGAAAAGTGGTTTTTCAACACTAACACAAGTGCAAAAAGTGGGTTTTCAACAATAACACAAGTGCGAAAAGTGGTTTTTCCACACTAATACAAGTGCAAAAGTGGTTTCCTACACCAACACAAGTGCGAAAAGTGGTTTTTCAACACTAACACAAGTGCGAAAAGTGGTTTTTCAACACTAACACAAGTGCGAAAAGTGGTTTTTCGACACTAATACAAGTGCAAAAGTGGTTTTTCAACACTAACACAAGTGCAAAAAGTGGTTTTTCAACACTAACACAAGTGCAAAAAGTGGTTTTTCAACACTAACACAAGTGCGAAAAGTGGTTTTTCAACACTATCACAAGTGCGAAAAGTGTTTTTTCCACACTAACACAAGTGCGAAAAGTGTTTTTTCCACACTAACACAAGTGCGAAAAGTGGTTTTTCAACACTAACACAAGTGCGAAAAGTGGTTTTTCAAAACTAACACAAGTGCGAAAAGTGGTTTTTCAAAACTAACACAAGTGCGAAAAGTGGTTTTTCAACACTAACACAAGTACGAAAAGTGGTTTTTCAACACTAACACAAGTGCGAAAAGTGGTTTTTCCACACTAATACAAGGGCAAAAGTGGTTCCCTGCACCAACGCAAGTGCGAAAAGTGGTTTTTCAACACTAACACAAGTATGAAAAGTGGTTTTTCAACACTAACACAAGTGCGAAAAGTGTTTTTTCCACACTAATACAAGTGTGAAAAGTGGTTTTTCAACACTATCACAAGTGCGAAGTGTTATTTCCACACTAATACAAGTGTAAAAGTGGATTCCTGCACCAACACAAGTGCGAAAAGTGGTTTTTCCACACTAATACAAGTGCAAAAGTGGTTTCCTACACCAACACAAGTGCGAAAAGTTGTTTTTCAACACTAACACAAGTGCGAAAAGTGGTTTTCCACACTAATACAAGTGCAAAAGTGGTTTTTCAACACTAACACAAGTGCAAAAAGTGGTTTTTCAACACTAACACAAGTGCGAAAAGTGGTTTTTCAACACTAACACAAGTGCGAAAAGTGGTTTTTCAACACTATCACAAGTGCAAAAAGTGTTTTTTCCACACTAATACAAGTGCAAAAGTGGTTTCCTGCACCAACACAAGTGCAAAAGTGGTTTCCTGCACCAACACAAGTGCAAAAAGTGGTTTTTCAACACTATCACAAGTGCAAAAAGTGTTTTTTCCACACTAATACAAGTGCAAAAGTGGTTTCCTGCACCAAAACAAGTGCGAAAAGTGGTTTTTCAACACTAACACAAGTGCGAAAAGTGGTTTTTCAACATTATCACAAGTGCGAAAAGTGGTTTTTCAACACTATCATAAGTGCAAAAAGTGTTTTTTCCACACTAATACAAGTGCAAAAGTCGTTTCCTGCACCAACACAAGTGCGAAAAGTGGTTTTTCAACACTAACACAAGTGCGAAAAGTGGATTTTCAACACTAACACAAGTGCGAAAAGTGGTTTTTCAACACTATCACAAGTGCAAAAAGTGTTTTTTCCACACTAATACAAGTGCAAAAGTGGTTTCCTGCACCAACACAAGTGCGAAAAGTGGTTTTTCAACACTAACACAAGTGCAAAAAGTGGTTTTTCAACAATAACACAAGTGCGAAAAGTGGTTTTTCCACACTAATACAAGTGCAAAAGTGGTTTCCTACACCAACACAAGTGCGAAAAGTGGTTTTTCAACACTAACACAAGTGCGAAAAGTGGTTTTTCAACACTAACACAAGTGCGAAAAGTGGTTTTTCGACACTAATACAAGTGCAAAAGTGGTTTTTCAACACTAACACAAGTGCAAAAAGTGGTTTTTCAACACTAACACAAGTGCGAAAAGTGGTTTTTCAACACTATCACAAGTGCGAAAAGTGTTTTTTCCACACTAACACAAGTGCGAAAAGTGTTTTTTCCACACTAACACAAGTGCGAAAAGTGGTTTTTCAACACTAACACAAGTGCGAAAAGTGGTTTTTCAAAACTAACACAAGTGCGAAAAGTGGTTTTTCAAAACTAACACAAGTGCGAAAAGTGGTTTTTCAACACTAACACAAGTACGAAAAGTGGTTTTTCAACACTAACACAAGTGCGAAAAGTGGTTTTTCCACACTAATACAAGTGCAAAAGTGGTTCCCTGCACCAACGCAAGTGCGAAAAGTGGTTTTTCAACACTAACACAAGTATGAAAAGTGGTTTTTCAACACTAACACAAGTGCGAAAAGTGTTTTTTCCACACTAATACAAGTGCAAAAAGTGTTTTTTCCACACTAATACAAGTGCAAAAGTCGTTTCCTGCACCAACACAAGTGCAAAAAGTGGCTTTTCAACACTAACACAAGTGCGAAAAGTGGTTTTTCAACACTAACACAAGTGCGAAAAGTGGTTTTTCAACGCTATCACAAGTGCAAAAAGTGTTTTTTCCACACTAATACAAGTGCAAAAGTGGTTTCCTGCACCAACACAAGTGCGAAAAGTGGTTTTTCAACACGATCACAAGTGCAAAAAGTGTTTCTCCCACACTAATACAAGTGCAAAAGTGGTTTCCTGCACCAACACAAGTGCGAAAAGTGGTTTTTCAACACTAACACAAGTGCAAAAAGTGGTTTTTCAACAATAACACAAGTGCGAAAAGTGGTTTTTCCACACTAATACAAGTGCAAAAGTGGTTTCCTACACCAACACAAGTGCGAAAAGTTGTTTTTCAACACTAACACAAGTGCGAAAAGTGGTTTTCCACACTAATACAAGTGCAAAAGTGGTTTTTCAACACTAACACAAGTGCAAAAAGTGGTTTTTCAACACTAACACAAGTGCGAAAAGTGGTTTTTCAACACTAACACAAGTGCGAAAAGTGGTTTTTCAACACTATCACAAGTGCAAAAAGTGTTTTTTCCACACTAATACAAGTGCAAAAGTGGTTTCCTGCACCAACACAAGTGCAAAAGTGGTTTCCTGCACCAACACAAGTGCAAAAAGTGGTTTTTCAACACTATCACAAGTGCAAAAAGTGTTTTTTCCACACTAATACAAGTGCAAAAGTGGTTTCCTGCACCAAAACAAGTGCGAAAAGTGGTTTTTCAACACTAACACAAGTGCGAAAAGTGGTTTTTCAACATTATCACAAGTGCGAAAAGTGGTTTTTCAACACTATCATAAGTGCAAAAAGTGTTTTTTCCACACTAATACAAGTGCAAAAGTCGTTTCCTGCACCAACACAAGTGCGAAAAGTGGTTTTTCAACACTAACACAAGTGCGAAAAGTGGTTTTTCAACACTAACACAAGTGCGAAAAGTGGTTTTTCAACACTATCACAAGTGCAAAAAGTGTTTTTTCCACACTAATACAAGTGCAAAAGTGGTTTCCTGCACCAACACAAGTGCGAAAAGTGGTTTTTCAACACTAACACAAGTGCAAAAAGTGGTTTTTCAACAATAACACAAGTGCGAAAAGTGGTTTTTCCACACTAATACAAGTGCAAAAGTGGTTTCCTACACCAACACAAGTGCGAAAAGTGGTTTTTCAACACTAACACAAGTGCGAAAAGTGGTTTTTCAACACTAACACAAGTGCGAAAAGTGGTTTTTCCACACTAATACAAGTGCAAAAGTGGTTTTTCAACACTAACACAAGTGCAAAAAGTGGTTTTTCAACACTAACACAAGTGCGAAAAGTGGTTTTTCAACACTATCACAAGTCCAAAAAGTGTTTTTTCCACACTAACACAAGTGCGAAAAGTGGTTTTTCAACACTAACACAAGTGCGAAAAGTGGTTTTTCAACACTAACACAAGTGCGAAAAGTGGTTTTTCAAAACTAACACAAGTGCGAAAAGTGGTTTTTCAACACTAACACAAGTACGAAAAGTGGTTTTTCAACACTAACACAAGTGCGAAAAGTGGTTTTTCCACACTAATACAAGTGCAAAAGTGGTTCCCTGCACCAACACAAGTGCGAAAAGTGGTTTTTCAACACTAACACAAGTGTGAAAAGTGGTTTTTCAACACTAACACAAGTGCGAAAAGTGTTTTTTCCACACTAATACAAGTGTGAAAAGTGGTTTTTCAACACTATCACAAGTGCGAAGTGTTATTTCCACACTAATACAAGTGTAAAAGTGGGTTCCTGCACCAACACAAGTGCGAAAAGTGGTTTTTCAACACTAACACAAGTGCGAAAAGTGGTTTCCTGCACCAACACAAGTGCGAAAAGTGGTTTTTCAACACTAACACAAGTGCGAAAAGTGGTTTTTCAACACTATCACAAGTGCGAAAAGTGTTTTTTCCACACTAATACAAGTGTAAAAGTGGTTTCCTGCACCAACACAAGTGCGAAAAGTGGTTTTTCAACACTAACACAAGTGCGAAAAGTGGTTTTTCAACACTAACACAAGTGCGAAAAGTGGTTTTTCCACACTAATACAAGTGCAAAAGTGGTTTCCTGCACCAACACAAGTGCGAAAAGTGGTTTTTCAACACTAACACAAGTGCGAAAAGTGGTTTTTCAACACTATCACAAGTGCAAAAAGTGTTTTTTCCACACTAATACAAGTGCAAAAGTGGTTTCCTGCACCAACACAAGTGCAAAAGTGGTTTCCTGCACCAACACAAGTGCGAAAAGTGGTTTTTCAACACTAACACAAGTACGAAAAGTGGTTTTTCAACACTAACACAAGTGCGAAAAGTGGTTTTCAACACTAATACAAGTGCAAAAGTGGTTTCCTGCACCAACACAAGTGCGAAAAGTGTTTTTTCAACACTAACACAAGTGCGAAAACTGGTTTTTCAACAATATCACAAGTGCAAAAGGTATTTTTTCCACACTAATACAAGTGCAAAAGTGGTTTCCTGCACCAACACAAGTGCGAAAAGTGGTTTTTCAACACTAACACAAGTGCGAAAAGTGGTTTTTCAACACTAACACAAGTGCGAAAAGTGGTTTTTCAACACTATCACAAGTGCAAAAAGTGTTTTTTTCCACACAAATACAAGTGCAAAAGTGGTTTCCTGCACCAACACAAGTGCGAAAAGTGGTTTTTCAACACTAACACAAGTGCAAAATGTGGTTTTTCAACAATAACACAAGTGTGAAAAGTGGTTTTTCCACACTAATACAAGTGCAAAAGTGGTTTCCTACACCAACACAAGTGCGAAAAGTGGTTTTTCAACACTAACACAAGTGCGAAAAGTGGTTTTTCAACACTAACACAAGTGCGAAAAGTGGTTTTTCCACACTAATACAAGTGCAAAAGTGGTTTTTCAACACTAACACAAGTGCAAAAAGTGGTTTTTCAACACTAACACAAGTGCGAAAAGTGGTTTTTCAACACTATCACAAGTGCAAAAAGTGTTTTTTCCACACTAACACAAGTGCGAAAAGTGGTTTTTCAACACTAACACAAGTGCGAAAAGTGGTTTTTCAACACTAACACAAGTGCGAAAAGTGGTTTTTCAAAACTAACACAAGTGCGAAAAGTGGTTTTTCAACACTAACACAAGTACGAAAAGTGGTTTTTCAACACTAACACAAGTGCGAAAAGTGGTTTTTCCACACTAATACAAGTGCAAAAGTGGTTCCCTGCACCAACACAAGTGCGAAAAGTGGTTTTTCAACACTAACACAAGTGTCAAAAGTGGTTTTTCAACACTAACACAAGTGCGAAAAGTGGTTTTTCAACACTATCACAAGTGCAAAAGTGGTTTCCTGCACCAAAACAAGTGCGAAAAGTGGTTTTTCAACACTAACACAAGTGCGAAAAGTGGTTTTTCAACATTATCACAAGTGCGAAAAGTGGTTTTTCAACACTATCATAAGTGCAAAAAGTGTTTTTTCCACACTAATACAAGTGCAAAAGTCGTTTCCTGCACCAACACAAGTGCGAAAAGTGGTTTTTCAACACTAACACAAGTGCGAAAAGTGGTTTTTCAACACTAACACAAGTGCGAAAAGTGGTTTTTCAACACTATCACAAGTGCAAAAAGTGTTTTTTCCACACTAATACAAGTGCAAAAGTGGTTTCCTGCACCAACACAAGTGCGAAAAGTGGTTTTTCAACACTAACACAAGTGCAAAAAGTGGTTTTTCAACAATAACACAAGTGCGAAAAGTGGTTTTTCCACACTAATACAAGTGCAAAAGTGGTTTCCTACACCAACACAAGTGCGAAAAGTGGTTTTTCAACACTAACACAAGTGCGAAAAGTGGTTTTTCAACACTAACACAAGTGCGAAAAGTGGTTTTTCCATACTAATACAAGTGCAAAAGTGGTTTTTCAACACAAACACAAGTGCAAAAAGTGGTTTTTCAACACTAACACAAGTGCGAAAAGTGGTTTTTCAACACTATCACAAGTGCAAAAAGTGTTTTTTCCACACTAACACAAGTGCGAAAAGTGGTTTTTCAACACTAACACAAGTGCGAAAAGTGGTTTTTCAACACTAACACAAGTGCGAAAAGTGGTTTTTCAAAACTAACACAAGTGCGAAAAGTGGTTTTTCAACACTAACACAAGTACGAAAAGTGGTTTTTCAACACTAACACAAGTGCGAAAAGTGGTTTTTCCACACTAATACAAGTGCAAAAGTGGTTCCCTGCACCAACACAAGTGCGAAAAGTGGTTTTTCAACACTAACACAAGTGTGAAAAGTGGTTTTTCAACACTAACACAAGTGCGAAAAGTGTTTTTTCCACACTAATACAAGTGTGAAAAGTGGTTTTTCAACACTATCACAAGTGCGAAGTGTTATTTCCACACTAATACAAGTGTAAAAGTGGATTCCTGCACCAACACAAGTGCGAAAAGTGGTTTTTCAACACTAACACAAGTGCGAAAAGTGGTTTCCTGCACCAACACAAGTGCGAAAAGTGGTTTTTCAACACTAACACAAGTGCGAAAAGTGGTTTTTCAACACTATCACAAGTGCGAAAAGTGTTTTTTCCACACTAATACAAGTGTAAAAGTGGTTTCCTGCACCAACACAAGTGCGAAAAGTGGTTTTTCAACACTAACACAAGTGCGAAAAGTGGTTTTTCAACACTAACACAAGTGCGAAAAGTGGTTTTTCCACACTAATACAAGTGCAAAAGTGGTTTCCTGCACCAACACAAGTGCGAAAAGTGGTTTTTCAACACTAACACAAGTGCGAAAAGTGGTTTTTCAACACTATCACAAGTGCAAAAAGTGTTTTTTCCACACTAATACAAGTGCAAAAGTGGTTTCCTGCACCAACACAAGTGCAAAAGTGGTTTCCTGCACCAACACAAGTGCGAAAAGTGGTTTTTCAACACTAACACAAGTACGAAAAGTGGTTTTTCAACACTAACACAAGTGCGAAAAGTGGTTTTTCAACACTAATACAAGTGCAAAAGTGGTTTCCTGCACCAACACAAGTGCGAAAAGTGTTTTTTCAACACTAACACAAGTGCGAAAAGTGGTTTTTCAACAATATCACAAGTGCAAAAGGTATTTTTTCCACACTAATACAAGTGCAAAAGTGGTTTCCTGCACCAACACAAGTGCGAAAAGTGGTTTTTCAACACTAACACAAGTGCGAAAAGTGGTTTTTCAACACTAACACAAGTGCGAAAAGTGGTTTTTCAACACTATCACAAGTGCAAAAAGTGTTTTTTCCACACAAATACAAGTGCAAAAGTGGTTTCCTGCACCAACACAAGTGCAAAAAGTGGTTTTTCAACACTAACACAAGTGCAAAATGTGGTTTTTCAACAATAACACAAGTGTGAAAAGTGGTTTTTCCACATTAATACAAGTGCAAAAGTGGTTTCCTACACCAACACAAGTGCGAAAAGTGGTTTTTCAACACTAACACAAGTGCGAAAAGTGGTTTTTCAACACTAACACAAGTGCGAAAAGTGGTTTTTCCACACTAATACAAGTGCAAAAGTGGTTTTTCAACACTAACACAAGTGCAAAAAGTGGTTTTTCAACACTAACACAAGTGCAAAAAGTGGTTTTTCAACACTAACACAAGTGCGAAAAGTGGTTTTTCAACACTATCACAAGTGCAAAAAGTGTTTTTTCCACACTAACACAAGTGCGAAAAGTGGTTTTTCAACACTAACACAAGTGCGAAAAGTGGTTTTTCAACACTAACACAAGTGCGAAAAGTGGTTTTTCAAAACTAACACAAGTGCGAAAAGTGGTTTTTCAACACTAACACAAGTACGAAAAGTGGTTTTTCAACACTAACACAAGTGCGAAAAGTGGTTTTTCCACACTAATACAAGTGCAAAAGTGGTTCCCTGCACCAACACAAGTGCGAAAAGTGGTTTTTCAACACTAACACAAGTGTCAAAAGTGGTTTTTCAACACTAACACAAGTGCGAAAAGTGGTTTTTCAACACTATCACAAGTGCAAAAGTGGTTTCCTGCACCAAAACAAGTGCGAAAAGTGGTTTTTCAACACTAACACAAGTGCGAAAAGTGGTTTTTCAACATTATCACAAGTGCGAAAAGTGGTTTTTCAACACTATCATAAGTGCAAAAAGTGTTTTTTCCACACTAATACAAGTGCAAAAGTCGTTTCCTGCACCAACACAAGTGCGAAAAGTGGTTTTTCAACACTAACACAAGTGCGAAAAGTGGTTTTTCAACACTAACACAAGTGCGAAAAGTGGTTTTTCAACACTATCACAAGTGCAAAAAGTGTTTTTTCCACACTAATACAAGTGCAAAAGTGGTTTCCTGCACCAACACAAGTGCGAAAAGTGGTTTTTCAACACTAACACAAGTGCAAAAAGTGGTTTTTCAACAATAACACAAGTGCGAAAAGTGGTTTTTCCACACTAATACAAGTGCAAAAGTGGTTTCCTACACCAACACAAGTGCGAAAAGTGGTTTTTCAACACTAACACAAGTGCGAAAAGTGGTTTTTCAACACTAACACAAGTGCGAAAAGTGGTTTTTCCACACTAATACAAGTGCAAAAGTGGTTTTTCAACACAAACACAAGTGCAAAAAGTGGTTTTTCAACACTAACACAAGTGCGAAAAGTGGTTTTTCAACACTATCACAAGTGCAAAAAGTGTTTTTTCCACACTAACACAAGTGCGAAAAGTGGTTTTTCAACACTAACACAAGTGCGAAAAGTGGTTTTTCAACACTAACACAAGTGCGAAAAGTGGTTTTTCAAAACTAACACAAGTGCGAAAAGTGGTTTTTCAACACTAACACAAGTACGAAAAGTGGTTTTTCAACACTAACACAAGTGCGAAAAGTGGTTTTTCCACACTAATACAAGTGCAAAAGTGGTTCCCTGCACCAACACAAGTGCGAAAAGTGGTTTTTCAACACTAACACAAGTGTGAAAAGTGGTTTTTCAACACTAACACAAGTGCGAAAAGTGTTTTTTCCACACTAATACAAGTGTGAAAAGTGGTTTTTCAACACTATCACAAGTGCGAAGTGTTATTTCCACACTAATACAAGTGTAAAAGTGGATTCCTGCACCAACACAAGTGCGAAAAGTGGTTTTTCAACACTAACACAAGTGCGAAAAGTGGTTTCCTGCACCAACACAAGTGCGAAAAGTGGTTTTTCAACACTAACACAAGTGCGAAAAGTGGTTTTTCAACACTATCACAAGTGCGAAAAGTGTTTTTTCCACACTAATACAAGTGTAAAAGTGGTTTCCTGCACCAACACAAGTGCGAAAAGTGGTTTTTCAACACTAACACAAGTGCGAAAAGTGGTTTTTCAACACTAACACAAGTGCGAAAAGTGGTTTTTCCACACTAATACAAGTGCAAAAGTGGTTTCCTGCACCAACACAAGTGCGAAAAGTGGTTTTTCAACACTAACACAAGTGCGAAAAGTGGTTTTTCAACACTATCACAAGTGCAAAAAGTGTTTTTTCCACACTAATACAAGTGCAAAAGTGGTTTCCTGCACCAACACAAGTGCAAAAGTGGTTTCCTGCACCAACACAAGTGCGAAAAGTGGTTTTTCAACACTAACACAAGTACGAAAAGTGGTTTTTCAACACTAACACAAGTGCGAAAAGTGGTTTTTCAACACTAATACAAGTGCAAAAGTGGTTTCCTGCACCAACACAAGTGCGAAAAGTGTTTTTTCAACACTAACACAAGTGCGAAAAGTGGTTTTTCAACAATATCACAAGTGCAAAAGGTATTTTTTCCACACTAATACAAGTGCAAAAGTGGTTTCCTGCACCAACACAAGTGCGAAAAGTGGTTTTTCAACACTAACACAAGTGCGAAAAGTGGTTTTTCAACACTAACACAAGTGCGAAAAGTGGTTTTTCAACACTATCACAAGTGCAAAAAGTGTTTTTTCCACACAAATACAAGTGCAAAAGTGGTTTCTTGCACCAACACAAGTGCAAAAAGTGGTTTTTCAACACTAACACAAGTGCAAAATGTGGTTTTTCAACAATAACACAAGTGCGAAAAGTGGTTTTTCCACACTAATACAAGTGCAAAAGTGGTTTCCTACACCAACACAAGTGCGAAAAGTGGTTTTTCAACACTAACACAAGTGCGAAAAGTGGTTTTTCAACACTAACACAAGTGCGAAAAGTGGTTTTCCATACTAATACAAGTGCAAAAGTGGTTTTTCAACACTAACACAAGTGCAAAAAGTGGTTTTTCAACACTAACACAAGTGCGAAAAGTGGTTTTTCAACACTAACACAAGTGCGAAAAGTGGTTTTTCAACACTATCACAAGTGCAAAAAGTGTTTTTTCCACACTAATACAAGTGCAAAAGTGGTTTCCTGCACCAACACAAGTGCAAAAGTGGTTTCCTGCACCAACACAAGTGCAAAAAGTGGTTTTTCAACACTATCACAAGTGCAAAAAGTGTTTTTTCCACACTAATACAAGTGCAAAAGTGGTTTCCTGCACCAAAACAAGTGCGAAAAGTGGTTTTTCAACACTAACACAAGTGCGAAAAGTGGTTTTTCAACATTATCACAAGTGCGAAAAGTGGTTTTTCAACACTATCATAAGTGCAAAAAGTGTTTTTTCCACACTAATACAAGTGCAAAAGTCGTTTCCTGCACCAACACAAGTGCGAAAAGTGGTTTTTCAACACTAACACAAGTGCGAAAAGTGGTTTTTCAACACTAACACAAGTGCGAAAAGTGGTTTTTCCACACTAATACAAGTGCAAAAGTGGTTTCCTGCACCAACACAAGTGCGAAAAGTGGTTTTTCAACACTAACACAAGTGCGAAAAGTGGTTTTTCAACACTATCACAAGTGCAAAAAGTGTTTTTTCCACACTAATACAAGTGCAAAAGTGGTTTCCTGCACCAACACAAGTGCAAAAGTGGTTTCCTGCACCAACACAAGTGCGAAAAGTGGTTTTTCAACACTAACACAAGTACGAAAAGTGGTTTTTCAACACTAACACAAGTGCGAAAAGTGGTTTTTCAACACTAATACAAGTGCAAAAGTGGTTTCCTGCACCAACACAAGTGCGAAAAGTGTTTTTTCAACACTAACACAAGTGCGAAAAGTGGTTTTTCAACAATATCACAAGTGCAAAAGGTATTTTTTCCACACCAATACAAGTGCAAAAGTGGTTTCCTGCACCAACACAAGTGCGAAAAGTGGTTTTTCAACACTAACACAAGTGCGAAAAGTGGTTTTTCAACACTAACACAAGTGCGAAAATTGGTTTTTCAACACTAACACAAGTGCGAAAAGTGGTTTTTCAACACTATCACAAGTGCAAAAAGTGTTTTTCCACACAAATACAAATGCAAAAGTGGTTTCCTGCACCAACACAAGTGCGAAAAGTGGTTTTTCAACACTAACACAAGTGCAAAATGTGGTTTTTCAACAATAACACAAGTGTGAAAAGTGGTTTTTCCACACTAATACAAGTGCAAAAGTGGTTTCCTACACCAACACAAGTGCGAAAAGTGGTTTTTCAACACTAACACAAGTGCGAAAAGTGGTTTTTCAACACTAACACAAGTGCGAAAAGTGGTTTTCCACACTAATACAAGTGCAAAAGTGGTTTTTCAACACTAACACAAGTGCAAAAAGTGGTTTTTCAACACTAACACAAGTGCGAAAAGTGGTTTTTCAACACTATCACAAGTGCAAAAAGTGTTTTTTCCACACTAACACAAGTGCGAAAAGTGGTTTTTCAACACTAACACAAGTGCGAAAAGTGGTTTTTCAACACTAACACAAGTGTGAAAAGTGGTTTTTCAAAACTAACACAAGTGCGAAAAGTGGTTTTTCAACACTAACACAAGTACGAAAAGTGGTTTTTCAACACTAACACAAGTGCGAAAAGTGGTTTTTCCACACTAATACAAGTGCAAAAGTGGTTCCCTGCACCAACACAAGTGCGAAAAGTGGTTTTTCAACACTAACACAAGTGTGAAAAGTGGTTTTTCAACACTAACACAAGTGCGAAAAGTGGTTTTTCAACACTATCACAAGTGCAAAAGTGGTTTCCTGCACCAAAACAAGTGCGAAAAGTGGTTTTTCAACACTAACACAAGTGCGAAAAGTGGTTTTTCAACATTATCACAAGTGCGAAAAGTGGTTTTTCAACACTATCATAAGTGCAAAAAGTGTTTTTTCCACACTAATACAATGCAAAAGTCGTTTCCTGCACCAACACAAGTGCGAAAAGTGGTTTTTCAACACTAACACAAGTGCGAAAAGTGGTTTTTCAACACTAACACAAGTGCGAAAAGTGGTTTTTCAACACTATCACAAGTGCAAAAAGTGTTTTTTCCACACTAATACAAGTGCAAAAGTGGTTTCCTGCACCAACACAAGTGCGAAAAGTGGTTTTTCAACACTAACACAAGTGCGAAAAGTGGTTTTTCAACATTAACACAAGTGCGAAAAGTGGTTTTTCCACACTAATACAAGTGCAAAAGTGGTTTTTCAACACTAACACAAGTGCAAAAAGTGGTTTTTCAACACTAACACAAGTGCGAAAAGTGGTTTTTCAACACTATCACAAGTGCAAAAAGTGTTTTTTCCACACCAACACAAGTGCGAAAAGTGGTTTTTCAACACTAACACAAGTGCGAAAAGTGGTTTTTCAACACTAACACAAGTGCGAAAAGTGGTTTTTCAAAACTAACACAAGTGCGAAAAGTGGATTTTCAACACTAACACAAGTACGAAAAGTGGTTTTTCAACACTAACACAAGTGCGAAAAGTGGTTTTTCCACACTAATACAAGTCCAAAAGTGGTTCCCTGCACCAACACAAGTGCGAAAAGTGGTTTTTCAACACTAACACAAGTGTGAAAAGTGGTTTTTCAACACTAACACAAGTGCGAAAAGTGTTTTTTCCACAATAATACAAGTGTGAAAAGTGGTTTTTCAACACTATCACAAGTGCGAAGTGTTATTTCCACACTAATACAAGTGTAAAAGTGGATTCCTGCACCAACACAAGTGCGAAAAGTGGTTTTTCAACACTAACACAAGTGCGAAAAGTGGTTTCCTGCACCAACACAAGTGCGAAAAGTGGTTTTTCAACACTAACACAAGTGCGAAAAGTGGTTTTTCAACACTATCACAAGTGCGAAAAGTGTTTTTTCCACACTAATACAAGTGTAAAAGTGGTTTCCTGCACCAACACAAGTGCGAAAAGTGGTTTTTCAACACTAACACAAGTGCGAAAAGTGGTTTTTCAACACTACCACAAGTGCGAAAAGTGGTTTTTCCACACTAATACAAGTGCAAAAGTGGTTTCCTGCACCAACACAAGTGCGAAAAGTGGTTTTTCAACACTAACACAAGTGCGAAAAGTGGTTTTTCAACACTATCACAAGTGCAAAAAGTGTTTTTTCCACACTAATACAAGTGCAAAAGTGGTTTCCTGCACCAACACAAGTGCAAAAGTGGTTTCCTGCACCAACACAAGTGCGAAAAGTGGTTTTTCAACACTAACACAAGTACGAAAAGTGGTTTTTCAACACTAACACAAGTGCGAAAAGTGGTTTTTCAACACTAATACAAGTGCAAAAGTGGTTTCCTGCACCAACACAAGTGCGAAAAGTGTTTTTTCAACACTAACACAAGTGCGAAAAGTGGTTTTTCAACAATATCACAAGTGCAAAAGGTATTTTTTCCACACTAATACAAGTGCAAAAGTGGTTTCCTGCACCAACACAAGTGCGAAAAGTGGTTTTTCAACACTAACACAAGTGCGAAAAGTGGTTTTTCAACACTAACACAAGTGCGAAAAGTGGTTTTTCAACACTATCACAAGTGCAAAAAGTGTTTTTTCCACACAAATACAAGTGCAAAAGTGGTTTCCTGCACCAACACAAGTGCGAAAAGTGGTTTTTCAACACTAACACAAGTGCAAAATGTGGTTTTTCAACAATAACACAAGTGTGAAAAGTGGTTTTTCCACACTAATACAAGTGCAAAAGTGGTTTCCTACACCAACACAAGTGCGAAAAGTGGTTTTTCAACACTAACACAAGTGCGAAAAGTGGTTTTTCAACACTAACACAAGTGCGAAAAGTGGTTTTTCCACACTAATACAAGTGCAAAAGTGGTTTTTCAACACTAACACAAGTGCAAAAAGTGGTTTTTCAACACTAACACAAGTGCGAAAAGTGGTTTTTCAACACTATCACAAGTGCAAAAAGTGTTTTTTCCACACTAACACAAGTGCGAAAAGTGGTTTTTCAACACTAACACAAGTGCGAAAAGTGGTTTTTCAACACTAACACAAGTGCGAAAAGTGGTTTCCTGCACCAACACAAGTGCGAAAAGTGGTTTTTCAACACTAACACAAGTGCGAAAAGTGGTTTCCTGCACCAACACAAGTGCGAAAAGTGGTTTTTCAACACTAACACAAGTGCGAAAAGTGGTTTTTCAACACTATCACAAGTGCGAAAAGTGTTTTTTCCACACTAATACAAGTGTAAAAGTGGTTTCCTGCACCAACACAAGTGCGAAAAGTGGTTTTTCAACACTAACACAAGTGCGAAAAGTGGTTTTTCAACACTAACACAAGTGCGAAAAGTGGTTTTTCCACACTAATACAAGTGCAAAAGTGGTTTCCTGCACCAACACAAGTGCGAAAAGTGGTTTTTCAACACTAACACAAGTGCGAAAAGTGGTTTTTCAACACTATCACAAGTGCAAAAAGTGTTTTTTCCACACTAATACAAGTGCAAAAGTGGTTTCCTGCACCAACACAAGTGCAAAAGTGGTTTCCTGCACCAACACAAGTGCGAAAAGTGGTTTTTCAACACTAACACAAGTACGAAAAGTGGTTTTTCAACACTAACACAAGTGCGAAAAGTGGTTTTTCAACACTAATACAAGTGCAAAAGTGGTTTCCTGCACCAACACAAGTGCGAAAAGTGTTTTTTCAACACTAACACAAGTGCGAAAAGTGGTTTTTCAACAATATCACAAGTGCAAAAGGTATTTTTTCCACACTAATACAAGTGCAAAAGTGGTTTCCTGCACCAACACAAGTGCGAAAAGTGGTTTTTCAACACTAACACAAGTGCGAAAAGTGGTTTTTCAACACTAACACAAGTGCGAAAAGTGGTTTTTCAACACTATCACAAGTGCAAAAAGTGTTTTTTCCACACAAATACAAGTGCAAAAGTGGTTTCCTGCACCAACACAAGTGCAAAAAGTGGTTTTTCAACACTAACACAAGTGCAAAATGTGGTTTTTCAACAATAACACAAGTGTGAAAAGTGGTTTTTCCACACTAATACAAGTGCAAAAGTGGTTTCCTACACCAACACAAGTGCGAAAAGTGGTTTTTCAACACTAACACAAGTGCGAAAAGTGGTTTTTCAACACTAACACAAGTGCGAAAAGTGGTTTTTCCACACTAATACAAGTGCAAAAGTGGTTTTTCAACACTAACACAAGTGCAAAAAGTGGTTTTTCAACACTAACACAAGTGCGAAAAGTGGTTTTTCAACACTATCACAAGTGCAAAAAGTGTTTTTTCCACACTAACACAAGTGCGAAAAGTGGTTTTTCAACACTAACACAAGTGCGAAAAGTGGTTTTTCAACACTAACACAAGTGCGAAAAGTGGTTTTTCAAAACTAACACAAGTGCGAAAAGTGGTTTTTCAACACTAACACAAGTACGAAAAGTGGTTTTTCAACACTAACACAAGTGCGAAAAGTGGTTTTTCCACACTAATACAAGTGCAAAAGTGGTTCCCTGCACCAACACAAGTGCGAAAAGTGGTTTTTCAACACTAACACAAGTGTGAAAAGTGGTTTTTCAACACTAACACAAGTGCGAAAAGTGTTTTTTCCACACTAATACAAGTGTGAAAAGTGGTTTTTCAACACTATCACAAGTGCGAAAAGTGTTATTTCCACACTAATACAAGTGTAAAAGTGGATTCCTGCACCAACACAAGTGCGAAAAGTGGTTTTTCAACACTAACACAAGTGCGAAAAGTGGTTTCCTGCACCAACACAAGTGCGAAAAGTGGTTTTTCAACACTAACACAAGTGCGAAAAGTGGTTTTTCAACACTATCACAAGTGCGAAAAGTGTTTTTTCCACACTAATACAAGTGTAAAAGTGGTTTCCTGCACCAACACAAGTGCGAAAAGTGGTTTTTCAACACTAACACAAGTGCGAAAAGTGGTTTTTCAACACTAACACAAGTGCGAAAAGTGGTTTTTCCACACTAATACAAGTGCAAAAGTGGTTTCCTGCACCAACACAAGTGCGAAAAGTGTTTTTTCAACACTAACACAAGTGCGAAAAGTGGTTTTTCAACACTAACACAAGTGCGAAAAGTGGTTTTTCAGCACTATCACAAGTGCAAAAAGTGTTTTTTCCACACTAATACAAGTGCAAAAGTCGTTTCCTGCACCAACACAAGTGCGAAAAGTGGCTTTTCAACACTAACACAAGTGCGAAAAGTGGTTTTTCAACACTAACACAAGTGCGAAAAGTGGTTTTTCAACACTAACACAAGTGCGAAAAGTGGTTTTTCAAAACTAACACAAGTGCGAAAAGTGGTTTTTCAACACTAACACAAGTACGAAAAGTGGTTTTTCAACACTAACACAAGTGCGAAAAGTGGTTTTTCCACACTAATACAAGTGCAAAAGTGGTTCCCTGCACCAACACAAGTGCGAAAAGTGGTTTTTCAACACTAACACAAGTGTGAAAAGTGGTTTTTCAACACTAACACAAGTGCGAAAAGTGTTTTTTCCACACTAATACAAGTGTGAAAAGTGGTTTTTCAACACTATCACAAGTGCGAAAAGTGTTATTTCCACACTAATACAAGTGTAAAAGTGGATTCCTGCACCAACACAAGTGCGAAAAGTGGTTTTTCAACACTAACACAAGTGCGAAAAGTGGTTTCCTGCACCAACACAAGTGCGAAAAGTGGTTTTTCAACACTAACACAAGTGCGAAAAGTGGTTTTTCAACACTATCACAAGTGCGAAAAGTGTTTTTTCCACACTAATACAAGTGTAAAAGTGGTTTCCTGCACCAACACAAGTGCGAAAAGTGGTTTTTCAACACTAACACAAGTGCGAAAAGTGGTTTTTCAACACTAACACAAGTGCGAAAAGTGGTTTTTCCACACTAATACAAGTGCAAAAGTGGTTTCCTGCACCAACACAAGTGCGAAAAGTGTTTTTTCAACACTAACACAAGTGCGAAAAGTGGTTTTTCAACACTAACACAAGTGCGAAAAGTGGTTTTTCAGCACTATCACAAGTGCAAAAAGTGTTTTTTCCACACTAATACAAGTGCAAAAGTCGTTTCCTGCACCAACACAAGTGCGAAAAGTGGCTTTTCAACACTAACACAAGTGCGAAAAGTGGTTTTTCAACACTAACACAAGTGCGAAAAGTGGTTTTTCAACGCTATCACAAGTGCAAAAAGTGTTTTTTCCACACTAATACAAGTGCAAAAGTGGTTTCCTGCACTAACACAAGTGCGAAAAGTGGTTTTTCAACACGATCACAAGTGCAAAAAGTGTTTCTCCCACACTAATACAAGTGCAAAAGTGGTTTCCTGCACCAACACAAGTGCGAAAAGTGGTTTTTCAACACTAACACAAGTGCAAAAAGTGGTTTTTCAACAATAACACAAGTGCGAAAAGTGGTTTTTCCACACTAATACAAGTGCAAAAGTGGTTTCCTACACCAACACAAGTGCGAAAAGTGTTTTTTCAACACTAACACAAGTGCGAAAAGTGATTTTTCAACACTAACACAAGTGCGAAAAGTGGTTTTCCATACTAATACAAGTGCAAAAGTGGTTTTTCAACACTAACACAAGTGCAAAAAGTGGTTTTTCAACACTAACACAAGTGCGAAAAGTGGTTTTTCAACACTAACACAAGTGCGAAAAGTGGTTTTTCAACACTATCACAAGTGCAAAAAGTGTTTTTTCCACACTAATACAAGTGCAAAAGTGGTTTCCTGCACCAACACAAGTGCAAAAGTGGTTTCCTGCACCAACACAAGTGCAAAAAGTGGTTTTTCAACACTATCACAAGTGCAAAAAGTGTTTTTTCCACACTAATACAAGTGCAAAAGTGGTTTCCTGCACCAAAACAAGTGCGAAAAGTGGTTTTTCAACACTAACACAAGTGCGAAAAGTGGTTTTTCAACATTATCACAAGTGCGAAAAGTGGTTTTTCAACACTATCATAAGTGCAAAAAGTGTTTTTTCCACACTAATACAAGTGCAAAAGTCGTTTCCTGCACCAACACAAGTGCGAAAAGTGGTTTTTCAACACTAACACAAGTGCGAAAAGTGGTTTTTCAACACTAACACAAGTGCGAAAAGTGGTTTTTCAACACTATCACAAGTGCAAAAAGTGTTTTTTCCACACTAATACAAGTGCAAAAGTGGTTTCCTGCACCAACACAAGTGCGAAAAGTGGTTTTTCAACACTAACACAAGTGCGAAAAGTGGTTTTTCAACACTAACACAAGTGCGAAAAGTGGTTTTTCCACACTAATACAAGTGCAAAAGTGGTTTCCTGCACCAACACAAGTGCGAAAAGTGGTTTTTCAACACTAACACAAGTGCGAAAAGTGGTTTTTCAACACTATCACAAGTGCAAAAAGTGTTTTGTCCACACTAATACAAGTGCAAAAGTGGTTTCCTGCACCAACACAAGTGCAAAAGTGGTTTCCTGCACCAACACAAGTGCGAAAAGTGGTTTTTCAACACTAACACAAGTACGAAAAGTGGTTTTTCAACACTAACACAAGTGCGAAAAGTGGTTTTTCAACACTAATACAAGTGCAAAAGTGGTTTCCTGCACCAACACAAGTGCGAAAAGTGTTTTTTCAACACTAACACAAGTGCGAAAAGTGGTTTTTCAACAATATCACAAGTGCAAAAGGTATTTTTTCCACACCAATACAAGTGCAAAAGTGGTTTCCTGCACCAACACAAGTGCGAAAAGTGGTTTTTCAACACTAACACAAGTGCGAAAAGTGGTTTTTCAACACTAACACAAGTGCGAAAATTGGTTTTTCAACACTAACACAAGTGCGAAAAGTGGTTTTTCAACACTATCACAAGTGCAAAAAGTGTTTTTCCACACAAATACAAATGCAAAAGTGGTTTCCTGCACCAACACAAGTGCGAAAAGTGGTTTTTCAACACTAACACAAGTGCAAAATGTGGTTTTTCAACAATAACACAAGTGTGAAAAGTGGTTTTTCCACACTAATACAAGTGCAAAAGTGGTTTCCTACACCAACACAAGTGCGAAAAGTGGTTTTTCAACACTAACACAAGTGCGAAAAGTGGTTTTTCAACACTAACACAAGTGCGAAAAGTGGTTTTTCCACACTAATACAAGTGCAAAAGTGGTTTTTCAACACTAACACAAGTGCAAAAAGTGGTTTTTCAACACTAACACAAGTGCGAAAAGTGGTTTTTCAACACTATCACAAGTGCAAAAAGTGTTTTTTCCACACTAACACAAGTGCGAAAAGTGGTTTTTCAACACTAACACAAGTGCGAAAAGTGGTTTTTCAACACTAACACAAGTGTGAAAAGTGGTTTTTCAAAACTAACACAAGTGCGAAAAGTGGTTTTTCAACACTAACACAAGTACGAAAAGTGGTTTTTCAACACTAACACAAGTGCGAAAAGTGGTTTTTCCACACTAATACAAGTGCAAAAGTGGTTCCCTGCACCAACACAAGTGCGAAAAGTGGTTTTTCAACACTAACACAAGTGTGAAAAGTGGTTTTTCAACACTAACACAAGTGCGAAAAGTGGTTTTTCAACACTATCACAAGTGCAAAAGTGGTTTCCTGCACCAAAACAAGTGCGAAAAGTGGTTTTTCAACACTAACACAAGTGCGAAAAGTGGTTTTTCAACATTATCACAAGTGCGAAAAGTGGTTTTTCAACACTATCATAAGTGCAAAAAGTGTTTTTTCCACACTAATACAATGCAAAAGTCGTTTCCTGCACCAACACAAGTGCGAAAAGTGGTTTTTCAACACTAACACAAGTGCGAAAAGTGGTTTTTCAACACTAACACAAGTGCGAAAAGTGGTTTTTCAACACTATCACAAGTGCAAAAAGTGTTTTTTCCACACTAATACAAGTGCAAAAGTGGTTTCCTGCACCAACACAAGTGCGAAAAGTGGTTTTTCAACACTAACACAAGTGCGAAAAGTGGTTTTTCAACATTAACACAAGTGCGAAAAGTGGTTTTTCCACACTAATACAAGTGCAAAAGTGGTTTTTCAACACTAACACAAGTGCAAAAAGTGGTTTTTCAACACTAACACAAGTGCGAAAAGTGGTTTTTCAACACTATCACAAGTGCAAAAAGTGTTTTTTCCACACCAACACAAGTGCGAAAAGTGGTTTTTCAACACTAACACAAGTGCGAAAAGTGGTTTTTCAACACTAACACAAGTGCGAAAAGTGGTTTTTCAAAACTAACACAAGTGCGAAAAGTGGATTTTCAACACTAACACAAGTACGAAAAGTGGTTTTTCAACACTAACACAAGTGCGAAAAGTGGTTTTTCCACACTAATACAAGTCCAAAAGTGGTTCCCTGCACCAACACAAGTGCGAAAAGTGGTTTTTCAACACTAACACAAGTGTGAAAAGTGGTTTTTCAACACTAACACAAGTGCGAAAAGTGTTTTTTCCACAATAATACAAGTGTGAAAAGTGGTTTTTCAACACTATCACAAGTGCGAAGTGTTATTTCCACACTAATACAAGTGTAAAAGTGGATTCCTGCACCAACACAAGTGCGAAAAGTGGTTTTTCAACACTAACACAAGTGCGAAAAGTGGTTTCCTGCACCAACACAAGTGCGAAAAGTGGTTTTTCAACACTAACACAAGTGCGAAAAGTGGTTTTTCAACACTATCACAAGTGCGAAAAGTGTTTTTTCCACACTAATACAAGTGTAAAAGTGGTTTCCTGCACCAACACAAGTGCGAAAAGTGGTTTTTCAACACTAACACAAGTGCGAAAAGTGGTTTTTCAACACTACCACAAGTGCGAAAAGTGGTTTTTCCACACTAATACAAGTGCAAAAGTGGTTTCCTGCACCAACACAAGTGCGAAAAGTGGTTTTTCAACACTAACACAAGTGCGAAAAGTGGTTTTTCAACACTATCACAAGTGCAAAAAGTGTTTTTTCCACACTAATACAAGTGCAAAAGTGGTTTCCTGCACCAACACAAGTGCAAAAGTGGTTTCCTGCACCAACACAAGTGCGAAAAGTGGTTTTTCAACACTAACACAAGTACGAAAAGTGGTTTTTCAACACTAACACAAGTGCGAAAAGTGGTTTTTCAACACTAATACAAGTGCAAAAGTGGTTTCCTGCACCAACACAAGTGCGAAAAGTGTTTTTTCAACACTAACACAAGTGCGAAAAGTGGTTTTTCAACAATATCACAAGTGCAAAAGGTATTTTTTCCACACTAATACAAGTGCAAAAGTGGTTTCCTGCACCAACACAAGTGCGAAAAGTGGTTTTTCAACACTAACACAAGTGCGAAAAGTGGTTTTTCAACACTAACACAAGTGCGAAAAGTGGTTTTTCAACACTATCACAAGTGCAAAAAGTGTTTTTTCCACACAAATACAAGTGCAAAAGTGGTTTCCTGCACCAACACAAGTGCGAAAAGTGGTTTTTCAACACTAACACAAGTGCAAAATGTGGTTTTTCAACAATAACACAAGTGTGAAAAGTGGTTTTTCCACACTAATACAAGTGCAAAAGTGGTTTCCTACACCAACACAAGTGCGAAAAGTGGTTTTTCAACACTAACACAAGTGCGAAAAGTGGTTTTTCAACACTAACACAAGTGCGAAAAGTGGTTTTTCCACACTAATACAAGTGCAAAAGTGGTTTTTCAACACTAACACAAGTGCAAAAAGTGGTTTTTCAACACTAACACAAGTGCGAAAAGTGGTTTTTCAACACTATCACAAGTGCAAAAAGTGTTTTTTCCACACTAACACAAGTGCGAAAAGTGGTTTTTCAACACTAACACAAGTGCGAAAAGTGGTTTTTCAACACTAACACAAGTGCGAAAAGTGGTTTTTCAAAACTAACACAAGTGCGAAAAGTGGTTTTTCAACACTAACACAAGTACGAAAAGTGGTTTTTCAACACTAACACAAGTGCGAAAAGTGGTTTTTCCACACTAATACAAGTGCAAAAGTGGTTCCCTGCACCAACACAAGTGCGAAAAGTGGTTTTTCAACACTAACACAAGTGTGAAAAGTGGTTTTTCAACACTAACACAAGTGCGAAAAGTGTTTTTTCCACACTAATACAAGTGTGAAAAGTGGTTTTTCAACACTATCACAAGTGCGAAAAGTGTTATTTCCACACTAATACAAGTGTAAAAGTGGATTCCTGCACCAACACAAGTGCGAAAAGTGGTTTTTCAACACTAACACAAGTGCGAAAAGTGGTTTCCTGCACCAACACAAGTGCGAAAAGTGGTTTTTCAACACTAACACAAGTGCGAAAAGTGGTTTTTCAACACTATCACAAGTGCGAAAAGTGTTTTTTCCACACTAATACAAGTGTAAAAGTGGTTTCCTGCACCAACACAAGTGCGAAAAGTGGTTTTTCAACACTAACACAAGTGCGAAAAGTGGTTTTTCAACACTAACACAAGTGCGAAAAGTGGTTTTTCCACACTAATACAAGTGCAAAAGTGGTTTCCTGCACCAACACAAGTGCGAAAAGTGTTTTTTCAACACTAACACAAGTGCGAAAAGTGGTTTTTCAACACTAACACAAGTGCGAAAAGTGGTTTTTCAGCACTATCACAAGTGCAAAAAGTGTTTTTTCCACACTAATACAAGTGCAAAAGTCGTTTCCTGCACCAACACAAGTGCGAAAAGTGGCTTTTCAACACTAACACAAGTGCGAAAAGTGGTTTTTCAACACTAACACAAGTGCGAAAAGTGGTTTTTCAACGCTATCACAAGTGCAAAAAGTGTTTTTTCCACACTAATACAAGTGCAAAAGTGGTTTCCTGCACTAACACAAGTGCGAAAAGTGGTTTTTCAACACGATCACAAGTGCAAAAAGTGTTTCTCCCACACTAATACAAGTGCAAAAGTGGTTTCCTGCACCAACACAAGTGCGAAAAGTGGTTTTTCAACACTAACACAAGTGCAAAAAGTGGTTTTTCAACAATAACACAAGTGCGAAAAGTGGTTTTTCCACACTAATACAAGTGCAAAAGTGGTTTCCTACACCAACACAAGTGCGAAAAGTGGTTTTTCAACACTAACACAAGTGCGAAAAGTGGTTTTTCAACACTAACACAAGTGCGAAAAGTGGTTTTCCACACTAATACAAGTGCAAAAGTGGTTTTTCAACACTAACACAAGTGCAAAAAGTGGTTTTTCAACACTAACACAAGTGCGAAAAGTGGTTTTTCAACACTAACACAAGTGCGAAAAGTGGTTTTTCAACACTATCACAAGTGCAAAAAGTGTTTTTCCACACTAATACAAGTGCAAAAGTGGTTTCCTGCACCAACACAAGTGCAAAAGTGGTTTCCTGCACCAACACAAGTGCAAAAAGTGGTTTTTCAACACTATCACAAGTGCAAAAAGTGTTTTTTCCACACTAATACAAGTGCAAAAGTGGTTTCCTGCACCAAAACAAGTGCGAAAAGTGGTTTTTCAACACTAACACAAGTGCGAAAAGTGGTTTTTCAACATTATCACAAGTGCGAAAAGTGGTTTTTCAACACTATCATAAGTGCAAAAAGTGTTTTTTCCACACTAATACAAGTGCAAAAGTCGTTTCCTGCACCAACACAAGTGCGAAAAGTGGTTTTTCAACACTAACACAAGTGCGAAAAGTGGTTTTTCAACACTAACACAAGTGCGAAAAGTGGTTTTTCAACACTATCACAAGTGCAAAAAGTGTTTTTTCCACACTAATACAAGTGCAAAAGTGGTTTCCTGCACCAACACAAGTGCGAAAAGTGGTTTTTCAACACTAACACAAGTGCAAAAAGTGGTTTTTCAACAATAACACAAGTGCGAAAAGTGGCTTTTCCACACTAATACAAGTGCAAAAGTGGTTTCCTACACCAACACAAGTGCGAAAAGTGGTTTTTCAACACTAACACAAGTGCGAAAAGTGGTTTTTCAACACTAACACAAGTGCGAAAAGTGGTTTTTCCACACTAATACAAGTGCAAAAGTGGTTTTTCAACACTAACACAAGTGCAAAAAGTGGTTTTTCAACACTAACACAAGTGCGAAAAGTGGTTTTTCAACACTATCACAAGTGCAAAAAGTGTTTTTTCCACACTAACACAAGTGCGAAAAGTGGTTTTTCAACACTAACACAAGTGCGAAAAGTGGTTTTTCAACACTAACACAAGTGCGAAAAGTGGTTTTTCAAAACTAACACAAGTGCGAAAAGTGGTTTTTCAACACTAACACAAGTACGAAAAGTGGTTTTTCAACACTAACACAAGTGCGAAAAGTGGTTTTTCCACACTAATACAAGTGCAAAAGTGGTTTTTCAACACTAACACAAGTGCGAAAAGTGGTTTTTCAACACTAACACAAGTGTGAAAAGTGGTTTTTCAACACTAACACAAGTGCGAAAAGTGTTTTTTCCACACTAATACAAGTGTGAAAAGTGGTTTTTCAACACAATCACAAGTGCGAAGTGTTATTTCCACACTAATACAAGTGTAAAAGTGGATTCCTGCACCAACACAAGTGCGAAAAGTGGTTTTTCAACACTAACACAAGTGCGAAAAGTGGTTTCCTGCACCAACACAAGTGCGAAAAGTGGTTTTTCAACACTAACACAAGTGCGAAAAGTGGTTTTTCAACACGATCACAAGTGCGAAAAGTGTTTTTTCCACACTAATACAAGTGTAAAAGTGGTTTCCTGCACCAACACAAGTGCGAAAAGTGGTTTTTCAACACTAACACAAGTGCGAAAAGTGGTTTTTCAACACTAACACAAGTGCGAAAAGTGGTTTTTCCACACTAATACAAGTGCAAAAGTGGTTTCCTGCACCAACACAAGTGCGAAAAGTGGTTTTTCAACACTAACACAAGTGCGAAAAGTGGTTTTTCAACACTATCACAAGTGCAAAAAGTGTTTTTTCCACACTAATACAAGTGCAAAAGTGGTTTCCTGCACCAACACAAGTGCAAAAGTGGTTTCCTGCACCAACACAAGTGCGAAAAGTGGTTTTTCAACACTATCACAAGTGCAAAAAGTGTTTTTTCCACACTAATACAAGTGCAAAAGTGGTTTCCTGCACCAAAACAAGTGCGAAAAGTGGTTTTTCAACACTAACACAAGTGCGAAAAGTGGTTTTTCAACATTATCACAAGTGCGAAAAGTGGTTTTTCAACACTATCATAAGTGCAAAAAGTGTTTTTTCCACACTAATACAAGTGCAAAAGTCGTTTCCTGCACCAACACAAGTGCGAAAAGTGGTTTTTCAACACTAACACAAGTGCGAAAAGTGGTTTTTCAACACTAACACAAGTGCGAAAAGTGGTTTTTCAACACTATCACAAGTGCAAAAAGTGTTTTTTCCACACTAATACAAGTGCAAAAGTGGTTTCCTGCACCAACACAAGTGCGAAAAGTGGTTTTTCAACACTAACACAAGTGCAAAAAGTGGTTTTTCAACAATAACACAAGTGCGAAAAGTGGTTTTTCCACACTAATACAAGTGCAAAAGTGGTTTCCTACACCAACACAAGTGCGAAAAGTGGTTTTTCAACACTAACACAAGTGCGAAAAGTGGTTTTTCAACACTAACACAAGTGCGAAAAGTGGTTTTTCCACACTAATACAATTGCAAAAGTGGTTTTTCAACACTAACACAAGTGCAAAAAGTGGTTTTTCAACACTAACACAAGTGCAAAAAGTGTTTTTTCCACACTAATACAAGTGCAAAAGTGGTTTCCTGCACCAACACAAGTGCGAAAAGTGGTTTTTCAACACTAACACAAGTGCAAAAAGTGGTTTTTCAACAATAACACAAGTGCGAAAAGTGGTTTTTCCACACTAATACAAGTGCAAAAGTGGTTTCCTACACCAACACAAGTGCGAAAAGTGGTTTTTCAACACTAACACAAGTGCGAAAAGTGGTTTTTCGACACTAACACAAGTGCGAAAAGTGTTTTTTCCACACTAATACAAGTGTGAAAAGTGGTTTTTCAACACTATCACAAGTGCGAAAAGTGTTATTTCCACACTAATACAAGTGTAAAAGTGGATTCCTGCACCAACACAAGTGCGAAAAGTGGTTTTTCAACACTAACACAAATGCGAAAAGTGGTTTCCTGCACCAACACAAGTGCGAAAAGTGGTTTTTCAACACTAACACAAGTGCGAAAAGTGGTTTTTCAACACTATCACAAGTGCGAAAAGTGTTTTTTCCACACCAATACAAGTGTAAAAGTGGTTTCCTGCACCAACACAAGTGCGAAAAGTGGTTTTTCAACACTAACACAAGTGCGAAAATTGGTTTTTCAAAACTAACACAAGTGCGAAAAGTGGTTTTTCCACACTAATACAAGTGCAAAAGTGGTTTCCTGCACCAACACAAGTGCGAAAAGTGTTTTTTCAACACTAACACAAGTGCGAAAAGTGGTTTTTCAACACTAACACAAGTGCGAAAAGTGGTTTTTCAGCACTATCACAAGTGCAAAAAGTGTTTTTTCCACACTAATACAAGTGCAAAAGTCGTTTCCTGCACCAACACAAGTGCGAAAAGTGGCTTTTCAACACTAACACAAGTGCGAAAAGTGGTTTTTCAACACTAACACAAGTGCGAAAAGTGGTTTTTCAACGCTATCACAAGTGCAAAAAGTGTTTTTTCCACACTAATACAAGTGCAAAAGTGGTTTCCTGCACTAACACAAGTGCGAAAAGTGGTTTTTCAACACGATCACAAGTGCAAAAAGTGTTTCTCCCACACTAATACAAGTGCAAAAGTGGTTTGCTGCACCAACACAAGTGCGAAAAGTGGTTTTTCAACACTAACACAAGTGCAAAAAGTGGTTTTTCAACAATAACACAAGTGCGAAAAGTGGTTTTTCCACACGAATACAAGTGCAAAAGTGGTTTCCTACACCAACACAAGTGCGAAAAGTGGTTTTTCAACACTAACACAAGTGCGAAAAGTGGTTTTTCAACACTAACACAAGTGCGAAAAGTGGTTTTCCACACTAATACAAGTGCAAAAGTGGTTTTTCAACACTAACACAAGTGCAAAAAGTGGTTTTTCAACACTAACACAAGTGCGAAAAGTGGTTTTTCAACACTAACACAAGTGCGAAAAGTGGTTTTTCAACACTATCACAAGTGCAAAAAGTGTTTTTTCCACACTAATACAAGTGCAAAAGTGGTTTCCTGCACCAACACAAGTGCAAAAGTGGTTTCCTGCACCAACACAAGTGCAAAAAGTGGTTTTTCAACACTATCACAAGTGCAAAAAGTGTTTTTTCCACACTAATACAAGTGCAAAAGTGGTTTCCTGCACCAAAACAAGTGCGAAAAGTGGTTTTTCAACACAAACACAAGTGCGAAAAGTGGTTTTTCAACATTATCACAAGTGCGAAAAGTGTTTTTTCAACACTATCATAAGTGCAAAAAGTGTTTTTTCCACACTAATACAAGTGCAAAAGTCGTTTCCTGCACCAACACAAGTGCGAAAAGTGGTTTTTCAACACTAACACAAGTGCGAAAAGTGGTTTTTCAACACTAACACAAGTGCGAAAAGTGGTTTTTCAACACTATCACAAGTGCAAAAAGTGTTTTTTCCACACTAATACAAGTGCAAAAGTGGTTTCCTGCACCAACACAAGTGCGAAAAGTGGTTTTTCAACACTAACACAAGTGCAAAAAGTGGTTTTTCAACAATAACACAAGTGCGAAAAGTGGTTTTTCCACACTAATACAAGTGCAAAAGTGGTTTCCTACACCAACACAAGTGCGAAAAGTGGTTTTTCAACACTAACACAAGTGCGAAAAGTGGTTTTTCAACACTAACACAAGTGCGAAAAGTGGTTTTTCCACACTAATACAAGTGCAAAAGTGGTTTTTCAACACTAACACAAGTGCAAAAAGTGGTTTTTCAACACTAACACAAGTGCGAAAAGTGGTTTTTCAACACTATCACAAGTGCAAAAAGTCTTTTTTCCACACTAACACAAGTGCGAAAAGTGGTTTTTCAACACTAACACAAGTGCGAAAAGTGGTTTTTCAACACTAACACAAGTGCGAAAAGTGGTTTTTCAAAACTAACACAAGTGCGAAAAGTGGTTTTTCAACACTAACACAAGTACGAAAAGTGGTTTTTCAACACAAACACAAGTGCGAAAAGTGGTTTTTCCACACTAATACAAGTGCAAAAGTGGTTCCCTGCACCAACACAAGTGCGAAAAGTGGTTTTTCAACACTAACACAAGTGTGAAAAGTGGTTTTTCAACACTAACACAAGTGCGAAAAGTGTTTTTTCCACACTAATACAAGTGTGAAAAGTGGTTTTTCAACACTATCACAAGTGCGAAGTGTTATTTCCACACTAATACAAGTGTAAAAGTGGATTCCTGCACCAACACAAGTGCGAAAAGTGGTTTTTCAACACTAACACAAGTGCGAAAAGTGGTTTCCTGCACCAACACAAGTGCGAAAAGTGGTTTTTCAACACTAACACAAGTGCGAAAAGTGGTTTTTCAACACTATCACAAGTGCGAAAAGTGTTTTTTCCACACTAATACAAGTGTAAAAGTGGTTTCCTGCACCAACACAAGTGCGAAAAGTGGTTTTTCAACACTAACACAAGTGCGAAAAGTGGTTTTTCAACACTAACACAAGTGCGAAAAGTGGTTTTTCCACACTAATACAAGTGCAAAAGTGGTTTCCTGCACCAACACAAGTGCGAAAAGTGGTTTTTCAACACTAACACAAGTGCGAAAAGTGGTTTTTCAACACTATCACAAGTGCAAAAAGTGTTTTTTCCACACTAATACAAGTGCAAAAGTGGTTTCCTGCACCAACACAAGTGCAAAAGTGGTTTCCTGCACCAACACAAGTGCGAAAAGTGGTTTTTCAACACTATCACAAGTGCAAAAAGTGTTTTTTCCACACTAATACAAGTGCAAAAGTGGTTTCCTGCACCAAAACAAGTGCGAAAAGTGGTTTTTCAACACTAACACAAGTGCGAAAAGTGGTTTTTCAACATTATCACAAGTGCGAAAAGTGGTTTTTCAACACTATCATGAGTGCAAAAAGTGTTTTTTCCACACTAATACAAGTGCAAAAGTCGTTTCCTGCACCAACACAAGTGCGAAAAGTGGTTTTTCAACACTAACACAAGTGCGAAAAGTGGTTTTTCAACACTAACACAAGTGCGAAAAGTGGTTTTTCAACACTATCACAAGTGCAAAAAGTGTTTTTTCCACACTAATACAAGTGCAAAAGTGGTTTCCTGCACCAACACAAGTGCGAAAAGTGGTTTTTCAACACTAACACAAGTGCAAAAAGTGGTTTTTCAACAATAACACAAGTGCGAAAAGTGGTTTTTCCACACTAATACAAGTGCAAAAGTGGTTTCCTACACCAACACAAGTGCGAAAAGTGGTTTTTCAACACTAACACAAGTGCGAAAAGTGGTTTTTCAACACTAACACAAGTGCGAAAAGTGGTTTTTCCACACTAATACAAGTGCAAAAGTGGTTTTTCAACACTAACACAAGTGCAAAAAGTGGTTTTTCAACACTAACACAAGTGCGAAAAGTGGTTTTTCAACACTATCACAAGTGCAAAAAGTCTTTTTTCCACACTAACACAAGTGCGAAAAGTGGTTTTTCAACACTAACACAAGTGCGAAAAGTGGTTTTTCAACACTAACACAAGTGCGAAAAGTGGTTTTTCAAAACTAACACAAGTGCGAAAAGTGGTTTTTCAACACTAACACAAGTACGAAAAGTGGTTTTTCAACACTAACACAAGTGCGAAAAGTGGTTTTTCCACACTAATACAAGTGCAAAAGTGGTTCCCTGCACCAACACAAGTGCGAAAAGTGGTTTTTCAACACTAACACAAGTGTGAAAAGTGGTTTTTCAACACTAACACAAGTGCGAAAAGTGTTTTTTCCACACTAATACAAGTGTGAAAAGTGGTTTTTCAACACTATCACAAGTGCGAAGTGTTATTTCCACAGTAATACAAGTGTAAAAGTGGATTCCTGCACCAACACAAGTGCGAAAAGTGGTTTTTCAACACTAACACAAGTGCGAAAAGTGGTTTCCTGCACCAACACAAGTGCGAAAAGTGGTTTTTCAACACTAACACAAGTGCGAAAAGTGGTTTTTCAACACTATCACAAGTGCGAAAAGTGTTTTTTCCACACTAATACAAGTGTAAAAGTGGTTTCCTGCACCAACACAAGTGCGAAAAGTGGTTTTTCAACACTAACACAAGTGCGAAAAGTGGTTTTTCAACACTAACACAAGTGCGAAAAGTGGTTTTTCCACACTAATACAAGTGCAAAAGTGGTTTCCTGCACCAACACAAGTGCGAAAAGTGGTTTTTCAACACTAACACAAGTGCGAAAAGTGGTTTTTCAACACTATCACAAGTGCAAAAAGTGTTTTTTCCACACTAATACAAGTGCAAAAGTGGTTTCCTGCACCAACACAAGTGCAAAAGTGGTTTCCTGCACCAACACAAGTGCGAAAAGTGGTTTTTCAACACTATCACAAGTGCAAAAAGTGTTTTTTCCACACTAATACAAGTGCAAAAGTGGTTTCCTGCACCAAAACAAGTGCGAAAAGTGGTTTTTCAACACTAACACAAGTGCGAAAAGTGGTTTTTCAACATTATCACAAGTGCGAAAAGTGGTTTTTCAACACTATCATGAGTGCAAAAAGTGTTTTTTCCACACTAATACAAGTGCAAAAGTCGTTTCCTGCACCAACACAAGTGCGAAAAGTGGTTTTTCAACACTAACACAAGTGCGAAAAGTGGTTTTTCAACACTAACACAAGTGCGAAAAGTGGTTTTTCAACACTATCACAAGTGCAAAAAGTGTTTTTTCCACACTAATACAAGTGCAAAAGTGGTTTCCTGCACCAACACAAGTGCGAAAAGTGGTTTTTCAACACTAACACAAGTGCAAAAAGTGGTTTTTCAACAATAACACAAGTGCGAAAAGTGGTTTTTCCACACTAATACAAGTGCAAAAGTGGTTTCCTACACCAACACAAGTGCGAAAAGTGGTTTTTCAACACTAACACAAGTGCAAAAAGTGGTTTTTCAACACTAACACAAGTGTGAAAAGTGGTTTTTCAACACTATCACAAGTGCAAAAAGTGTTTTTTCCACACTAACACAAGTGCAAAAAGTGGTTTTTCAACACTAACACAAGTGCGAAAAGTGGTTTTTCAACACTAACACAAGTGCGAAAAGTGGTTTTTCAAAACTAACAGAAGTGCGAAAAGTGGTTTTTCAACACTAACACAAGTGCGAAAAGTGGTTTCCTGCACCAACACAAGTGCGAAAAGTGGTTTTTCAACACTAACACAAGTGTGAAAAGTGGTTTTTCAACACTATCACAAGTGCGAAAAGTGTTTTTTCCACACTAATACAAGTGTAAAAGTGGTTTCCTGCACCAACACAAGTGCGAAAAGTGGTTTTTCAACACTAACACAAGTGCGAAAAGTGGTTTTTCAACACTAACACAAGTGCGAAAAGTGGTTTTTTCCACACTAATACAAGTGCAAAAGTGGTTTCCTGCACCAACACAAGTGCGAAAAGTGTTTTTTCAACACTAACACAAGTGCGAAAAGTGGTTTTTCAACACTAACACAAGTGCGAAAAGTGGGTTTTCAGCACTATCACAAGTGCAAAAAGTGTTTTTTCCACACTAATACAAGTGCAAAAGTCGTTTCCTGCACCAACACAAGTGCGAAAAGTGGCTTTTCAACACTAACACAAGTGCGAAAAGTGGTTTTTCAACACTAACACAAGTGCGAAAAGTGGTTTTTCAACGCTATCACAAGTGCAAAAAGTGTTTTTTCCACACTAATACAAGTGCAAAAGTGGTTTCCTGCACTAACACAAGTGCGAAAAGTGGTTTTTTCAACACGAACACAAGTGCGAAAAGTGGTTTTTTTAACACTAACACAAGTGCGAAAAGTGGTTTTTCAACACTAACACAAGTGCGAAAAGTGGTTTTTCAACACTATCACAAGTGCAAAAAGTGTTTTTTCCACACTAATACAAGTGCAAAAGTGGTTTCCTGCACCAACACAAGTGCGAAAAGTGGTTTTTCAACACTAACACAAGTGCGAAAAGTGGTTTTTCAACACTAACACAAGTGCGAAAAGTGCTTGATCTACACTAATACAAGTGCAAAAGTGGTTTCCTGCACCAACACAAGTGCGAAAAGTGGTTTTTCAACACTAACACAAGTGCGAAAAGTGGTTTTTCAACACTAACACAAGTGCGAAAAGTGGTTTTTCAACACTAACACAAGTGCAAAAAGTGGTTTTTCCAAACTAATACAAGTGCAAAAGTGGTTTCCTGCACCAACACAAGTGCGAAAAGTGGTTTTTCAACACTAACACAAGTGCGAAAAGTGGTTTTTCAACACTATCACAAGTGCAAAAAGTGTTTTTTCCACACTAATACAAGTGCAAAAGTGGTTTCCTGCACTAACACAAGTGCGAAAAGTGGTTTTTCAGCACTATCACAAGTGCAAAAAGTGGTTTTTCCACACTAATACAAGTGCAAAAGTGGTTTCCTGCAACAACACAAGTGCGAAAAGTGGTTTTTCAACACTAACACAAGTGCGAAAAGTGGTTTTTCAACACTAACACAAGTGCGAAAAGTGGTTTTTCAACACTATCACAAGTGCAAAAAGTGTTATTTCCATACTAATACAAGTGCAAAAGTGGTTTCCTGCACCAACACAAGTGCAAAAAGTGGTTTTTCAACACTAACACAAGTGCGAAAAGTGTTTTTTCCACACTAATACAAGTGCAAAAGTCGTTTCCTGCACCAACACAAGTGCGAAAAGTGGCTTTTCAACACTAACACAAGTGCGAAAAGTGGTTTTTCAACACTAACACAAGTGCGAAAAGTGGTTTTTCAACGCTATCACAAGTGCAAAAAGTGTTTTTTCCACACTAATACAAGTGCAAAAGTGGTTTCCTGCACTAACACAAGTGCGAAAAGTGGTTTTTTCAACACGAACACAAGTGCGAAAAGTGGTTTTTTTAACACTAACACAAGTGCGAAAAGTGGTTTTTCAACACTAACACAAGTGCGAAAAGTGGTTTTTCAACACTATCACAAGTGCAAAAAGTGTTTTTTCCACACTAATACAAGTGCAAAAGTGGTTTCCTGCACCAACACAAGTGCGAAAAGTGGTTTTTCAACACTAACACAAGTGCGAAAAGTGGTTTTTCAACACTAACACAAGTGCGAAAAGTGCTTGATCTACACTAATACAAGTGCAAAAGTGGTTTCCTGCACCAACACAAGTGCGAAAAGTGGTTTTTCAACACTAACACAAGTGCGAAAAGTGGTTTTTCAACACTAACACAAGTGCGAAAAGTGGTTTTTCAACACTAACACAAGTGCAAAAAGTGGTTTTTTCCAAACTAATACAAGTGCAAAAGTGGTTTCCTGCACCAACACAAGTGCGAAAAGTGGTTTTTCAACACTAACACAAGTGCGAAAAGTGGTTTTTCAACACTATCACAAGTGCAAAAAGTGTTTTTTCCACACTAATACAAGTGCAAAAGTGGTTTCCTGCACTAACACAAGTGCGAAAAGTGGTTTTTCAGCACTATCACAAGTGCAAAAAGTGGTTTTTCCACACTAATACAAGTGCAAAAGTGGTTTCCTGCAACAACACAAGTGCGAAAAGTGGTTTTTCAACACTAACACAAGTGCGAAAAGTGGTTTTTCAACACTAACACAAGTGCGAAAAGTGGTTTTTCAACACTATCACAAGTGCAAAAAGTGTTATTTCCATACTAATACAAGTGCAAAAGTGGTTTCCTGCACCAACACAAGTGCGAAAAGTGGTTTTTCAACACTAACACAAGTGCGAAAAGTGGTTTTTCAACACTAACACAAGTGCGAAAAGTGGTTTTTCCACACTAATACAAGTGCAAAAGTGGTTTCCTGCACCAACACAAGTGCGAAAAGTGGTTTTTCAGCACTATCGCAAGTGCAAAAAGTGGTTTTTCCACACTAATACAAGTGCAAAAGTGGTTTCCTGCAACAACACAAGTGCGAAAAGTGGTTTTTCAACACTAACACAAGTGCGAAAAGTGGTTTTTCAACACTAACACAAGTGCGAAAAGTGGTTTTTCAACACTATCACAAGTGCAAAAAGTGTTATTTCCATACTAACACAAGTGCAAAAGTGGTTTCCTGCACCAACACAAGTGCGAAAAGTGGTTTTTCAACACTAACACAAGTGCGAAAAGTGGTTTTTCAACACTAGCACAAGTGCGAAAAGTGGTTTTTCCACACTAATACAAGTGCAAAAGAGGTTTCCTGCACCAACACAAGTGCTAAAAGTGGTTTTTCAACACTAACACAAGTGCGAAAAGTGGTTTTTCAACACTATCACAAGTGCAAAAAGTGTTTTTTCCACACTAATACAAGTGCAAAAGTGGTTTCCTGCACCAACATAAGTGCGAAAAGTGGTTTTTCCAACACAAACACAAGTGCGAAAAGTGGTTTTTCAACACTAACACAAGTGCGAAAAGTGGTTTTTCCACACTAATACAAGTGCAAAAGTGGTTTCCTGCACCAACACAAGTGCGAAAAGTGGTTTTTCAGCACTATCACAAGTGCAAAAAGTGGTTTTTCCACACTAATGCAAGTGCAAAAGTGGTTTCCTGCAACAACACAAGTGCGAAAAGTGGTTTTTCAACACTAACACAAGTGCGAAAAGTGGTTTTTCAACACTAACACAAGTGCGAAAAGTGGTTTTTCAACACTATCACAAGTGCAAAAAGTGTTATTTCCATACCAATACAAGTGCAAAAGTGGTTTCCTGCACCAACACAAGTGCGAAAAGTGGTTTTTCAACACTAACACAAGTGCGAAAAGTGGTTTTTCAACACTAGCACAAGTGCGAAAAGTGGTTTTTCCACACTAATACAAGTGCAAAAGAGGTTTCCTGCACCAACACAAGTGCGAAAAGTGGTTTTTCAACACTAACACAAGTGCGAAAAGTGGTTTTTCAACACTATCACAAGTGCAAAAAGTGTTTTTTCCACACTAATACAAGTGCAAAAGTGGTTTCCTGCACCAACATAAGTGCGAAAAGTGGTTTTTCCAACACAAACACAAGTGCGAAAAGTGGTTTTTCAACACTAACACAAGTGCGAAAAGTGCTTGTTCCACACTAATACAAGTGCAAAAGTGGTTTCCTGCACCAACACAAGTGCGAAAAGTGGTTTTTCAACACTAACACAAGTGCGAAAAGTGGTTTTTCAACACTGACACAAGTGCGAAAAGTGGTTTTTCAACACTAACACAAGTGCGAAAAGTGGTTTTTCCACACTAATACAAGTGCAAAAGTGGTTTCCTGCACCAACACAAGTGCGAAAAGTGGTTTTTCAACACTAACACAAGTGCGAAAAGTGGTTTTTCAACACTATCACAAGTGCAAAAAGTGTTTTTTCCACACTAATACAAGTGCAAAAGTGGTTTCCTGCACCAACACAAGTGAGAAAAGTGGTTTTTCAACACTAACACAAGTGCGAAAAGTGGTTTTTCAACAGTAACACAAGTGCGAAAAGTGGTTTTTCAACACTATCACAAGTGCAAAAAGTGTTTTTCCACACTAATACAGGTGCAAAAGTGGTTTCCTGCACCAACACAAGTGCGAAAAGTGGTTTTTCAACACTAACACAAGTGCGAAAAGTGGTTTTTCAGCACTATCACAAGTGCAAAAAGTGTTTTTTCAACACTAACACAAGTGCGAAAAGTGGTTTTTCAACACTATCACAAGTGCAAAAAGTGTTTTTTCCACACTAATACAAGTGCAAAAGTGGTTTCCTGCACCAACACAAGTGCGAAAAGTGGTTTTTCAACACTAACACAAGTGCGAAAAGTGGTTTTTCAACACTAACACAAGTGCGAAAAGTGCTTGATCTACACTAATACAAGTGCAAAAGTGGTTTCCTGCACCAACACAAGTGCGAAAAGTGGTTTTTCAACACTAACACAAGTGCGAAAAGTGGTTTTTCAACACTAACACAAGTGCGAAAAGTGGTTTTTCAACACTAACACAAGTGCAAAAAGTGGTTTTTCCAAACTAATACAAGTGCAAAAGTGGTTTCCTGCACCAACACAAGTGCGAAAAGTGGTTTTTCAACACTAACACAAGTGCGAAAAGTGGTTTTTCAACACTATCACAAGTGCAAAAAGTGTTTTTTCCACACTAATACAAGTGCAAAAGTGGTTTCCTGCACTAACACAAGTGCGAAAAGTGGTTTTTCAGCACTATCACAAGTGCAAAAAGTGGTTTTTCCACACTAATACAAGTGCAAAAGTGGTTTCCTGCAACAACACAAGTGCGAAAAGTGGTTTTTCAACACTAACACAAGTGCGAAAAGTGGTTTTTCAACACTAACACAAGTGCGAAAAGTGGTTTTTCAACACTATCACAAGTGCAAAAAGTGTTATTTCCATACTAATACAAGTGCAAAAGTGGTTTCCTGCACGAACACAAGTGCGAAAAGTGGTTTTTCAACACTAACACAAGTGCGAAAAGTGGTTTTTCAACACTAACACAAGTGCGAAAAGTGGTTTTTCCACACTAATACAAGTGCAAAAGTGGTTTCCTGCACCAACACAAGTGCGAAAAGTGGTTTTTCAGCACTATCGCAAGTGCAAAAAGTGGTTTTTCCACACTAATACAAGTGCAAAAGTGGTTTCCTGCAACAACACAAGTGCGAAAAGTGGTTTTTCAACACTAACACAAGTGCGAAAAGTGGTTTTTCAACACTAACACAAGTGCGAAAAGTGGTTTTTCAACACTATCACAAGTGCAAAAAGTGTTATTTCCATACTAATACAAGTGCAAAAGTGGTTTCCTGCACCAACACAAGTGCGAAAAGTGGTTTTTCAACACTAACACAAGTGCGAAAAGTGGTTTTTCAACACTAGCACAAGTGCGAAAAGTGGTTTTTCCACACTAATACAAGTGCAAAAGAGGTTTCCTGCACCAACACAAGTGCTAAAAGTGGTTTTTCAACACTAACACAAGTGCGAAAAGTTGTTTTTCAACACTATCACAAGTGCAAAAAGTGTTTTTTCCACACTAATACAAGTGCAAAAGTGGTTTCCTGCACCAACATAAGTGCGAAAAGTGGTTTTTCCAACACAAACACAAGTGCGAAAAGTGGTTTTTCAACACTAACACAAGTGCGAAAAGTGGTTTTTCCACACTAATACAAGTGCAAAAGTGGTTTCCTGCACCAACACAAGTGCGAAAAGTGGTTTTTCAGCACTATCACAAGTGCAAAAAGTGGTTTTTCCACACTAATGCAAGTGCAAAAGTGGTTTCCTGCAACAACACAAGTGCGAAAAGTGGTTTTTCAACACTAACACAAGTGCGAAAAGTGGTTTTTCAACACTAACACAAGTGCGAAAAGTGGTTTTTCAACACTATCACAAGTGCAAAAAGTGTTATTTCCATACTAATACAAGTGCAAAAGTGGTTTCCTGCACCAACACAAGTGCGAAAAGTGGTTTTTCAACACTAACACAAGTGCGAAAAGTGGTTTTTCAACACTAGCACAAGTGCGAAAAGTGGTTTTTCCACACTAATACAAGTGCAAAAGAGGTTTCCTGCACCAACACAAGTGCGAAAAGTGGTTTTTCAACACTAACACAAGTGCGAAAAGTGGTTTTTCAACACTATCACAAGTGCAAAAAGTGTTTTTTCCACACTAATACAAGTGCAAAAGTGGTTTCCTGCACCAACATAAGTGCGAAAAGTGGTTTTTCCAACACAAACACAAGTGCGAAAAGTGGTTTTTCAACACTAACACAAGTGCGAAAAGTGCTTGTTCCACACTAATACAAGTGCAAAAGTGGTTTCCTGCACCAACACAAGTGCGAAAAGTGGTTTTTCAACACTAACACAAGTGCGAAAAGTGGTTTTTCAACACTGACACAAGTGCGAAAAGTGGTTTTTCAACACTAACACAAGTGCGAAAAGTGGTTTTTCCACACTAATACAAGTGCAAAAGTGGTTTCCTGCACCAACACAAGTGCGAAAAGTGGTTTTTCAACACTAACACAAGTGCGAAAAGTGGTTTTTCAACACTATCACAAGTGCAAAAAGTGTTTTTTCCACACTAATACAAGTGCAAAAGTGGTTTCCTGCACCAACACAAGTGAGAAAAGTGGTTTTTCAACACTAACACAAGTGCGAAAAGTGGTTTTTCAACAGTAACACAAGTGCGAAAAGTGGTTTTTCAACACTATCACAAGTGCAAAAAGTGTTTTTCCACACTAATACAGGTGCAAAAGTGGTTTCCTGCACCAACACAAGTGCGAAAAGTGGTTTTTCAACACTAACACAAGTGCGAAAAGTGGTTTTTCAGCACTATCACAAGTGCAAAAAGTGTTTTTTCAACACTAACACAAGTGCGAAAAGTGGTTTTTCAACACTATCACAAGTGCAAAAAGTGTTTTTTCCACACTAATACAAGTGCAAAAGTGGTTTCCTGCACCAACACAAGTGCGAAAAGTGGTTTTTCAACACTAACACAAGTGCGAAAAGTGGTTTTTCAACACTAACACAAGTGCGAAAAGTGCTTGATCTACACTAATACAAGTGCAAAAGTGGTTTCCTGCACCAACACAAGTGCGAAAAGTGGTTTTTCAACACTAACACAAGTGCGAAAGTGGTTTTTCAACACTAACACAAGTGCGAAAAGTGGTTTTTCAACACTAACACAAGTGCAAAAAGTGGTTTTTCCAAACTAATACAAGTGCAAAAGTGGTTTCCTGCACCAACACAAGTGCGAAAAGTGGTTTTTCAACACTAACACAAGTGCGAAAAGTGGTTTTTCAACACTATCACAAGTGCAAAAAGTGTTTTTTCCACACTAATACAAGTGCAAAAGTGGTTTCCTGCACTAACACAAGTGCGAAAAGTGGTTTTTCAGCACTATCACAAGTGCAAAAAGTGGTTTTTCCACACTAATACAAGTGCAAAAGTGGTTTCCTGCAACAACACAAGTGCGAAAAGTGGTTTTTCAACACTAACACAAGTGCGAAAAGTGGTTTTTCAACACTAACACAAGTGCGAAAAGTGGTTTTTCAACACTATCACAAGTGCAAAAAGTGTTATTTCCATACTAATACAAGTGCAAAAGTGGTTTCCTGCACGAACACAAGTGCGAAAAGTGGTTTTTTCAACACTAACACAAGTGCGAAAAGTGGTTTTTCAACACTAACACAAGTGCGAAAAGTGGTTTTTCCACACTAATACAAGTGCAAAAGTGGTTTCCTGCACCAACACAAGTGCGAAAGTGGTTTTTCAGCACTATCGCAAGTGCAAAAAGTGGTTTTTCCACACTAATACAAGTGCAAAAGTGGTTTCCTGCAACAACACAAGTGCGAAAAGTGGTTTTCAACACTAACACAAGTGCGAAAAGTGGTTTTTCAACACTAACACAAGTGCGAAAAGTGGTTTTTCAACACTATCGCAAGTGCAAAAAGTGTTATTTCCATACTAATACAAGTGCAAAAGTGGTTTCCTGCACCAACACAAGTGCGAAAAGTGGTTTTTCAACACTAACACAAGTGCGAAAAGTGGTTTTTCAACACTAGCACAAGTGCGAAAAGTGGTTTTTCCACACTAATACAAGTGCAAAAGAGGTTTCCTGCACCAACACAAGTGCTAAAAGTGGTTTTTTCAACACTAACACAAGTGCGAAAAGTGGTTTTTCAACACTATCACAAGTGCAAAAAGTGTTTTTTCCACACTAATACAAGTGCAAAAAGTGGTTTCCTGCACCAACATAAGTGCGAAAAGTGGTTTTTCCAACACAAACACAAGTGCGAAAAGTGGTTTTTCAACACTAACACAAGTGCGAAAAGTGGTTTTTCCACACTAATACAAGTGCAAAAGTGGTTTCCTGCACCAACACAAGTGCGAAAAGTGGTTTTTCAACACTATCACAAGTGCAAAAAGTGGTTTTTCCACACTAATACAAGTGCAAAAGTGGTTTCCTGCAACAACACAAGTGCGAAAAGTGGTTTTTCAACACTAACACAAGTGCGAAAAGTGGTTTTTCAACACTAACACAAGTGCGAAAAGTGGTTTTTCAACACTATCACAAGTGCAAAAAGTGTTATTTCCATACTAATACAAGTGCAAAAGTGGTTTCCTGCACCAACACAAGTGCGAAAAGTGGTTTTTCAACACTAACACAAGTGCGAAAAGTGGTTTTTCAACACTAGCACAAGTGCGAAAAGTGGTTTTTCCACACTAATACAAGTGCAAAAGAGGTTTCCTGCACCAACACAAGTGCGAAAAGTGGTTTTTCAACACTAACACAAGTGCGAAAAGTGGTTTTTCAACACTATCACAAGTGCAAAAGTGTTTTTTTCCACACTAATACAAGTGCAAAAGTGGTTTCCTGCACCAACATAAGTGCGAAAAGTGGTTTTTCCAACACAAACACAAGTGCGAAAAGTGGTTTTTCAACACTAACACAAGTGCGAAAAGTGCTTGTTCCACACTAATACAAGTGCAAAAGTGGTTTCCTGCACCAACACAAGTGCGAAAAGTGGTTTTTCAACACTAACACAAGTGCGAAAAGTGGTTTTTCAACACTGACACAAGTGCGAAAAGTGGTTTTTCAACACTAACACAAGTGCGAAAAGTGGTTTTTCCACACTAATACAAGTGCAAAAGTGGTTTCCTGCACCAACACAAGTGCGAAAAGTGGTTTTTCAACACTAACACAAGTGCGAAAAGTGGTTTTTCAACACTATCACAAGTGCAAAAAGTGTTTTTTCCACACTAATACAAGTGCAAAAGTGGTTTCCTGCACCAACACAAGTGAGAAAAGTGGTTTTTCAACACTAACACAAGTGCGAAAAGTGGTTTTCAACAGTAACACAAGTGCGAAAAGTGGTTTTTCAACACTATCACAAGTGCAAAAAGTGTTTTTCCACACTAATACAGGTGCAAAAGTGGTTTCCTGCACCAACACAAGTGCGAAAAGTGGTTTTTCAACACTAACACAAGTGCGAAAAGTGGTTTTTCAGCACTATCACAAGTGCAAAAAGTGTTTTTTCCACACTAATACAAGTGCAAAAGTGGTTTCCTGCACCAACACAAGTGCGAAAAGTGGTTTTTCAACACTAACACAAGTGCGAAAAGTGGTTTTTCAACACTAACACAAGTGCAAAAAGTGGTTTTTCCACACTAATACAAGTGCAAAAGTGTTTCCTGCACCAACACAAGTTGCGAAAAGTGGTTTTTCAACACTAACACAAGTGCGAAAAGTGGTTTTTCAGCACTATCACAAGTGCAAAAAGTGTTTTTTCCACACTAATACAAGTGCAAATGTGGTTTCCTGCAACAACACAAGTGCGAAAAGTGGTTTTTCAACACGAAAACAAGTGCGAAAAGTGGTTTTTTTAACACTAACACAAGTGCGAAAAGTGGTTTTTCAACACTAACACAAGTGCGAAAAGTGGTTTTTCAACACTATCACAAGTGCAAAAAGTGTTTTTTCCACACTAATACAAGTGCAAAAGTGGTTTCCTGCACCAACACAAGTGCGAAAAGTGGTTTTTCAACACTAACACAAGTGCGAAAAGTGGTTTTTCAACACTAACACAAGTGCGAAAAGTGCTTGTTCCACACTAATACAAGTGCAAAAGTGGTTTCCTGCACCAACACAAGTGCGAAAAGTGGTTTTTCAACACTAACACAAGTGCGAAAAGTGGTTTTTCAACACTAACACAAGTGCGAAAAGTGGTTTTTCAACACTAACACAAGTGCAAAAAGTGGTTTTTCCAAACTAATACAAGTGCAAAAGTGGTTTCCTGCACCAACACAAGTGCGAAAAGTGGTTTTTCAACACTAACACAAGTGCGAAAAGTGGTTTTTCAAGCACTATCACAAGTGCAAAAAGTGTTTTTTCCACACTAATACAAGTGCAAAAGTGGTTTCCTGCACCAACACAAGTGCGAAAAGTGGTTTTTCAACACTAACACAAGTGCGAAAAGTGGTTTTTCAACACTAACACAAGTGCAAAAAGTGGTTTTTTCCACACTAATACAAGTGCAATAAGTGGTTTCCTGCACCAACACAAGTGCGAAAAGTGGTTTTTCAACACTAACACAAGTGCGAAAAGTGGTTTTTCAGCACTATCACGAGTGCAAAAAGTGTTTTTTCCACACTAATACAAGTGCAAAAGTGGTTTCCTGCAACAACACAAGTGCGAAAAGTGGTTTTTCAACACGAACACAAGTGCGAAAAGTGTTTTTTTTTAACACTAACACAAGTGCGAAAAGTGGTTTTTCAACACTAACACAAGTGCGCAAAGT